>NC_054751.1:20218424-20529924 GCF_018143015.1 Lytechinus variegatus
AAAAGAAATAATGAGTGAGTGACATCACTGACTCTCTCATCTCCACATCATTGAGCTGTGCAAAATAACCGTTTTGTTGAAAATAAGAGAAACCTTAAATTATCATGACTTCTTATATTACATCCGATTTGAATGACATTTTCAGCATTATCCTCACTTACTTTTTTCTTCTATTGATTCAAATCAACATTTTTCTGGGGGTGGACTTTACCTTTAACGGATTCTCAGGCCGTAGTTCCATTGGTTTCCATCGTCTAAATCCCAATTGAGTATATGTTATATTTCTCATACTAACCAATCACTAATCATGCTTATTTCCTCTTTCGCCACTTTATGATTTCTTCAATGAGTTTGTTTTCCCTGTAACCTTACTTTTTAATTTAGATAATGGAAAATTTCAAGTTAATCTACGTTAGCGCAAAAAGAAATAATTCAACTTTTATAATACATAAAAAGAAACGATGAATTTTCCATGAAGATCTGTATTTATATCTCTATCTTTGTGCTTTAAGAGACGTTTTTTGTCAATAAAAAAGAAAAATGTCTGAATTTATTAGGTGAGTGCCCTTCGAATTATGACCAGTGCTCTGTTCAAGAAAGTTACCGTGATGATACTTTGAAATAATAGGATAAAAGGCATGAAATCCGTAATTCTGATTTACTGCAGAACGATGTAACCATCGTTATAATTAACAAGAGAGTTTACACGGCGGCGGGGCCTCGATAGAAATTATAGCAAAGTGACTTAAATATGACGACGATATTTTTCAACATTCTATTTAGACCTTCCTATTTGTGTTGCCCTGGAAGTTTAGCAAGGACTGTGTAACTACTACGAATATTGTAGTATGTCTTTGTTGTGCTCAAGTCACCTCCCTTATATATAATAAAGAGATTATGCTGCTGTCCACATGAAAAAAAAACGAAATCGAAAATTATTGATGATTTCATATCTTAACCACAAATATAATAGACAAATAACCTATCATTGTGGAGCCTAGGGTCTCATTTTTCGTCTGGTATAACTCTTACGATTTTTCATTTGCGCATGAGTGAGTAAATACAATTTGAAGGAAAGGATACCCAAAAGTCTTTTCACGGGTGATATCTGAATATAATTATTAACCAAGTGATCACTGATAGATACACACTGTATGGAATCCGTGAAATGTATATATTTGTTTAAAGAAACTTTTAGAAATACAAGCATTATTTCAAAGAAACACAACTTTGTCGTTTCTGGATCATTTTATTTTTTAAAAGCGGGTGATTAGCTTTTCAAACATGTGATTTTCTGTTTGAAACTCAGACGACGCCGGCCATGATAATAATTGATACCAGATGAAACATTAGTCTTAGCCAATCATCAGTCTGCTACTATGTGGTTTGGAGTTCGGACCATGTCATAGCCAATCATCAGTCTGCTACTATGTGGTTTGGGGTTCGGACCATGTCATAGCCAATCATCAGTCTGCTACTATTTGGTTTGGGGTTCGGATCATGTCATAGCCAATCATCAGTCTGCTACTATGTGGTTTGGGGTTCGGATCATGTCATAGCCAATCATCAGTCTGCTACTATGTGGTTTGGGGTTCGGATCATGTCATGGCCAACCGCCAGTCTGCTACTATGTGGTTTAGGGTTCGGATCATGTCATAGCCAACCACCAGTCTGCTACTACGTGGTTTAGGGTTCGGATCATGTCAAAACCAATCACCAATCTGCTACTATGTGGTTTGGGTTCGGACCATGTCATAGCCAATCATCAGTCTGCTACCATGTGGTTTGGGGTTCGGATCAGGTCATGGCCAACCACCAGTCTGCTACTATGTGGTTAAGGGTTCGGATCATGTCATAGCCAACCATCAGTCTGCTACTACGTGGTTTATGGTTCGGATCATGTCAAAACCAATCACCAATCTGCTACTATGTGGTTTGGGTTCGGATCATGTCATAGCCAATCATCAGTCTGCTACTATGTGGTTTGGGGTTCGGATCATGTCATAGCCAACCACCAGTCTGCTACTATGTGGTTTAGGGTTCGGATCATGTCATAGCCAACCATCAGTCTGCTACTACGTGGTTTAGGGTTCGGATCATGTCAAAACCAATCACCAATCTGCTACTATGTGGTTTGGGTTCGGATCATGTCATAGCCAATCATCAGTCTGCTACTATGTGGTTTGGGGTTCGGATCATGTCATAGCCAATCATCAGTCTGCTACTATGTGGTTTGGGGTTGGGACCATGTCATAGCCAATCATCAGTCTGCTACTATGTGGTTTGGGTTCGGATCATGTCATAGCCAATCATCAGTCTGCTGCTATGTGGTTTAGGGTTCGGATCATGTCAAAGCCAATCATCAGTCTGCTACTATGTGGTTTGGGGTTCGGATCATATCATGGCCAACCACCAGTCTGCTACTATGTGGTTTAGGGTTCGGATCATGTCATAGCCAACCACCAGTCTGCTACTACGTGGTTTAGGGTTCGGATCATGTCAAAACCAATCACCAATCTGCTACTATGTGGTTTGGGTTCGGACCATGTCATAGCCAATCATCAGTCTGCTACTATGTGGTTTGGGGTTCGTTCAGGTCATGGCCAACCACCAGTCTGCTACTATGTGGTTAAGGGTTCGGATCATGTCATAGCCAACCATCAGTCTGCTACTACGTGGTTTATGGTTCGGATCAGGTCATGGCCAACCACCAGTCTGCTACTATGTGGTTAAGGGTTCGGATCATGTCATAGCCAACCATCAGTCTGCTACTACGTGGTTTATGGTTCGGATCATGTCAAAACCAATCACCAATCTGTTACTATGTGGTTTGGGTTCGGATCATGTCATAGCCAATCATCAGTCTGCTACTATGTGGTTTGGGGTTCGGATCATGTCATAGCCAACCACCGGTCTGCTACTATGTGGTTTAGGGTTCGGATCATGTCATAGCCAACCATCAGTCTGCTACTACGTGGTTTAGGGTTCGGATCATGTCAAAACCAATCACCAATCTGCTACTATGTGGTTTGGGTTCGGATCATGTCATAGCCAATCATCAGTCTGCTACTATGTGGTTTGGGGTTCGGATCATGTCATAGCCAATCATCAGTCTGCTACTATGTGGTTTGGGGTTCGGACCATGTCATAGCCAATCATCAGTTTGCTACTATGTGGTTTGGGTTCGGATCATGTCATAGCCAATCATCAGTCTGCTGCTATGTGGTTTAGGGTTCGGATCATGTCAAAGCCAATCATCAGTCTGCTACTATGTGGTTTGGGGTCCGGATCATATCATGGCCAACCACCAGTCTGCTACTATGTGGTTTGGGGTTCGGATCATGTCATAGCCAACCATCAGGCTGCTACTACGTGGTTTAGGGTTCGGATCATGTCATAGCCAATCATCAGTCTGCTACTATGTGGTTTGGGGTTCGGATCATGTCATAGCCAATCATCAGTCTGCTACTATGTGGTTTGGGGTTCGGATCATGTCATTGCCAACCACCAGTCTGCTACTATGTGGTTTAGGGTTCGGATCATGTCATAGCCAACCACCAGTCTGCTACTACGTGGTTTAGGGTTCGGATCATGTCAAAACCAATCACCAATCTGCTACTATGTGGTTTGGGTTCGGACCATGTCATAGCCAATCATCAGTCTGCTACTATGTGGTTTGGGGTTCGTTCAGGTCATGGCCAACCACCAGTCTGCTACTACGTGGTTTATGGTTCGGATCATGTCAAAACCAATCACCAATCTGCTACTATGTGGTTTGGGTTCGGATCATGTCATAGCCAATCATCAGTCTGCTACTATGTGGTTTATGGTTCGGATCATGTCAAAACCAATCACCAATCTGCTACTATGTGGTTTGGGGTTCGGATCATGTCATAGCCAACCATCAGTCTGCTACTATGTGGTTTAGGGTTCGGATCATGTCAAAACCAATCACCAATCTGCTACTATGTGGTTTGGTTTCGGATCACGTCATAGCCAATCATCAGTCTGCTACTATGTGGTTTGGGGTTCGGATCATGTCATAGCCAATCATCAGTCTGCTACTATGTGGTTTGGGGTTCGGACCGTGTCATAGCCAATCATCAGTCTGCTACTATGTGGTTTGGGTTCGGATCATGTCATAGCCAATCATCAGTCTGCTGCTATGTGGTTTAGGGTTCGGATCATGTCAAAGCCAATCATCAGTCTGCTACTATGTGGTTTGGGGTTCGGATCATATCATGGCCAACCACCAGTCTGCTACTATGTGGTTTGGGGTTCGGATCATGTCATAGCCAACCATCAGTCTGCTACTACGTGGTTTAGGGTTCGGATCATGTCATAGCCAACCATCAGTCTGCTACTTTGTGGTTTGGGGTTCGGATCATGTCATAGCCAATCATCAGTCTGCTACTTTGTGGTTTGGGGTTCGGATCATGTCATAACCAATCATCAGTCTGCTACTATGTGGTTTGGGGTTCGGATCATATCATAGCCAACCACCAGTCTGCTACTATGTGGTTTGGGGTTCGGATCAGGTCATGGCCAACCACCAGTCTGCTACTATGTGGTTTGGGGTTCGGATCACGTCATAGCCAACCATCAGTCTGCTACTACGTGGTTTAGGGTTCGGATCATGTCAAAACCAATCACCAATCTGCTACTATGTGGTTTAGGGTTCGGATCATGTCAAAGCCAATCATCAGTCTGCTACTATGTGGTTTGGGGTTCGGATCAGGTCATGGCCAATCACCAGTCTGCTACTATGTGGTTTGGGGTTCGGATCATGTCATAACCAATCATCAGTCTGCTACTATGTGGTTTGGGGTTCGGATCATGTCATAGCCAACCACCAGTCTGCTACTACGTGGTTTAGGGTTCGGATCATGTCATAGCCAACCATCAGTCTGCTACTACGTGGTTTAGGGTTCGGATCATGTCAAAACCAATCACCAATCTGCTACTATGTGGTTTGGGGTTCGGATCATGTGAAAGCCAGTCATCAGTCTGCTACTATGTGGTTTGGGGTTCGGATCAGGTCATGGCCAACCACCAGTCTGCTACTATGTGGTTTGGGGTTCGGATCATGTCATAGCCAACCATCAGTCTGCTACTACGTGGTTTAGGGTTCGGATCATGTCAAAACCAATCACCAATCTGCTACTATGTGGTTTGTGGTTCGGATCATGTCAAAGCCAATCATCAGTCTGCTACTATGTGGTTTGGGGTTCGGATCAGGTCATGGCCAATCACCAGTCTGCTACTATGTAGTTTGGGGTTCGGATCATGTCATAGCCAATCATCAGTCTGCTACTATGTGGTTTGGGGTTCGGATCATGTCATAGCCAACCATCAGTTTGCTATCATGTAGTTTGGGGTTCTGATCACGTCACTGCCAACCATCAGTCTGCTACTATGTGGTTTGGGGTTCGGATCATGTCATAGCCAACCATCAGTTTGCTATCATGTAGTTTGGGGTTCGGATCACGTCACTGCCAACTATCAGTCTGCTACTATGTGGTTTGGGGTTCGGATCATGTCATAGCCAACCATCATTGTTTGCTGGTCTGTGCTGTGGGATTGGGGTCATGCCACATAGCCATCAGTTTTTTTTTTATAGTGATGAAAAGATTTGAAATTTGATGAATAAAGAGGAAGATGAAAAGAAACAGTTTTATTCAGAATGTTACTCGCTTGAAATAATAAAGTGAGAAAAGCATAATAGTTATTGTAGAGACATGCAGAGCTGTCATCATTCTCGTAATCATTGTTATTTATATTTTGATTACTATTATTGTTATCATCATCATCATCATCATCATAATACTTTTTATTATTGTTATTATTACTCTCATTATTATCATTATTATTATCATCATCATCATCATCATCGTCGTCGTCACCATCATCATCACTATTATCATGATATTTTGTAATGATTTATTTTATCAATGCTCTACTACTACCATCATCATTACTATCATCAAAGGGAAAAGAGATAAAAACAGAGAGGGCTGGTAGAAAAAAGGAGAGAGGAGCAAAGATGGTAAGTGAGATATGACAAGCATTAAGTGCGTATAAAAATTCATGCCGACGGTTTGAGCAATCACGGAAATTGCGCCTAGAAATTGCCTCGTTATTTAAGTCATCATCATTCACCCTAACACAAATATGTATGTCCAATGTCAAGCATCTATCGAAAGATTTATCCCCCTTTGGGTTAAGGAGTAGCGTCTGAAACCAATCTCCCAAAATTGACGATTTCTCATCTAAAACTAGCTCTCGCATCCCTTTTGATTTTTTAAAAATCTTTCTTACGCTTTCTCGTTCCACAATCCCACATCTCTCTCTTTCTCTCTAATATATTTATTAATGAATTAATTAATTTATTGATTTATTCATTCAATTATTCATTCATTTGTCTATTTGCTTATTCATTTATTTGTGACTTTATTAATTATTTAGCTAGCTAGTTAGTTATCTATTCATTTATATTTAATCCTTTTTTTATTTATTTTTAATTAATTAATTAATTAATTTATTTATTTATTTATTTGTTATCATTATTATTTTTTTTTGGAGGGGGGGGGGTTGGTGAAATCTCATTTTCCTTCTAAATCATTATATCAATATATGCTTTAGTGTGCTATAGTTTGATGTATTTTACTGTCTTTTCATCTCTTAATCATTAAGATATTTTTCTTGCCATTTATATTGTCTTTCCCAAACCCCCCTCTCTATATACATGCAACCCTCTAACTTTGTCTGAGGGCTCATTTCTCTGTCTTTCGATCGTTTCAATGGGTCAACGTAACAGCGCATCCTATATATCTGGGCATTTATGTCTCTCATTCCCCTCATCAAAAACACTCATTTCTAATTACCAGTAGCTATCATCTTTTGAGGTATAGTTTGAAAACTTGATCCACGAGAAAGGAACAGAAAGTGCTGGAAACGGTAAATTATTGCACTGACAAATATTGCTCTTTTGAATTTCGCCTGATGCGATTTGATACCTATACGTCGAGAGATTGCTACTTATCCCACATCGGTCATTGTTTATTCTGAGGGGTGAATCCCACTTTCAAAGTTTCATTTTTTACATAATGTTTGATTTTCTATAAATGCAGCAATCTTAAGGTGTATAATAATTACAAAACAGTATCGGCATAATGATTATCATGACTTTGATTTTGTAAGTCTCGACACGCTTTTAGTCATTATTGCAGGATTTTAAAAAAATATTCCTCATTTAGCTATACTCTCGAAAACGCGGAAATTATTGACAAATTATAAATCTTATACGACATAATTACGAAAGTGACTTTGAGTGTTACATCTCGCTTGACTTATTGAAAGGAGAAAATAGTGTAAGAAAATAACATGCATTTTATTTTTGCTTTCATTTATTAGGATAAAAGAATCCCGAAAGTCATATTTACACTGAGAGTTTAGACATGAAATATTTACTCATCTAACGATTTGAACACACAAGGAAAACACACAAACGTGACACGGTCGAAGCTTTAAATCCGACGCCAAACTCATACAGAAAAGATATTTTTTTCAAAATCGTGGATCGTTTTGTTGGTATGCGGGAAGCTAAAAGCCCCTCTGTCGCAGTTGTTTTGCGTGCCATCTGGCAGTAAGCGCTGTATATGGTATGAAAATCTAGAAACTTTAAGAAATCGTGAATATTTTCGAACTGTTATCCGGCGTTTGAAATATGTATTGAAAATAAACAGGATGATGAAATACACCAGATAAAATTTCAACGGCTTTGAAAAGTTTGATTATAATTCTTTGAATTATTGTAGTTTCTTATAAATGTTCAATCGATGCCGTTTGTTATTATTTATATTCGTATTCAAGTCTCTTATAATTGTTTTGCACGTTGCAATGATTGTTACAAATGTTTCAAAATTCTGATATATATATTTGTACAACATAAGCGTATATTCTAGCCATTTAAAACAACAAGAGAGAATGCAAAAAGAAGGGCGAGGCTGGGGATGCGTTTTTCAAGTACCTGATTTTTTTTAAATCCCTTTTCATTTTTGATGGATGGTTCATTGTCCGCTAGTCAAAATATTCCATTTTTTATGCCGCATAATCATTAATTTCTTAGGCTTAAAAGGGGAAATATGACAGGAATTAATGAATGCAAGATATCGCACAATAGAGTCCATGTCTACAGTGATTTCGTCCAGGAAAATTAACAGCGCAATTTCAGACTGCTTCTCCGATTTCGTCGTTTTCTCCCCCAACAAGAACGTTCTTGCGCGATCATTTTTTTTAGTGAAAGAGGCAATTACACCAATACGCCGCTCATGTATGGTGGGCATTTTTTGTTCATCGGTTGTGGTACGGATTTAAGTGCTGGATTTTGATTGAAACAATGCTGGCGCAGTATTATCTCTATAAGCCATGAATTTCTATAAAAAATGTAGGGGATTTCCACAGCTTCCCATTTCCATCAGCAATTAGTCGTAAGGAAAGAGGAATGAATAGAGATTATTTTTTTTTCTATATATCTGCAACATTTTCAAGATCGGTGACGGAGAGAAAGGGGGAGGGAAGATGAGAGGAAGGGAAGTACAAGAGAGAAAAAGAAAGAAAGGAATAGAGAGGGGAGAGAAAGAGGGCATTGAAAGAGGGGGAGGGGTGGGCAATATTCTAGGATGATGATGATGAGTCTAGTGGGTTTGCTTGCTGTCAGGATTTGATATAAAATACGATTGGTGGTATTTGGATTGCAATGAAATAAATATATACCGTATATATCATGGAAATGTATTCAAACTATAAATGTATGCTTCACGGGAACTAGTGTTTTACTCAAAGAAACAAGGGTATATAGTGCAGGTATATAATATTAATATCCAGGTTTCTACTGACTATCCTTCTTCGTTTAAAATAGCATGGAAAGGGCATCGACCGTCTCTTTAGAAAAAGGTTCCTTGTTTAGGTTTGACAGAACAATCATTCAATGACAGTGTTACTACTATAGGCCTCTGTACTTCAACCACTCTTTAACCACTCTTGCTGCTGGTGCTACTACTACTACTACTACTACTACTACTACTACTACTACTACTACTACTACTACTACTACTACTACTACTACTACTACTACTACTACTACTACTACTACTACTACTACTACTACTACTACTACTACTACTACTACTACTACTATTACTATTACTACTACGTTACTACTACTATTACTACTACTACTACTTCTACTTCTACTATTGCTTCTTCTACTACTACTTCTACTACTACTCCTACTACTGCTACTACTACTACCACCACCACAACCACTTTATAATATATACTAATAATAGTGATAATGATATTGATAATTGAATTGAATTCATTTATTTGCCATTTAAAGAAACGTGCAAAATCAAGAATATACAAACATTGCAAAGTGAGAATTGCAAAAATGAGAATTATACAAATGACGTATCATAGTTTACATGCAAAATAGTTCGTTTTATATATATACATATTAGGAATATTGAATCCCCATGGAAGCAGTATGCTTGTAGGGTTGGGTCACCCAGAAAATATATGAATCAGTAAATGATGGAATACATAATACAATTATATGGAATACTAAACGGATAAAACTTCTATCAACGATAATCATATGTTACATATCTATACGATACTTTATAACTAATAACCCGACCCATCCACAATGTACCCACCCACCATGCATAATAATAATAATGATATAATTCTTGATTAAGCAAAAAGTGTTTATGTACAGTGCATCCCACAAAAAGAGAAACCGAGATTTGTCTATGATTTATCATAATTTTATCACAAATAAATAGAAATAATAAAGTTCTATGTATTTGAAATAAGGCTTGAATTTCAATAATTTCAGAAAATGTAGAGGTTTTTCAGGCTAGCTGTCAGACTTACTTGACGCTCAGTTTTGTCGACGATCAGCCATGCATAAAATATTTTGTTAACCATGCGATAGCTTCGCTGGGCAACCAGTGAAAACACGTTTGATTAATGTAATGGAATTATGGAAATACAAGCATTGTTTTTGATTTAGAAAACTTTGTTACTACTTGACCATTTTCTGTGATTGAGGCATCAAATTAAAGAGCAGATATCGAAAATTTAAAAAATGTGATTTCTTTTTGAAACCCAGGTACCGCCCGCCAAGTTACTCTTTGTTATCATCTTTTCGAATTGTTTCTGCTCACTCATGCGTGAATAAGGAATAAGTTAACTTATTCCGGACAAAAGAGGAGGTTTTACGCTTAATAATGATAGGTCATTTGGCTATTGTATTTGTGATTTGATTATGATAAATTATAGATAAATATCGGTTTCGCTTTTTTGGGGGGGACGCACTACAAAACGATTTGGTATAATGCAATCATTATTACCATAAAAATGATGAACAGGGAAATATTAGAAGAGGAGCGGAGACCGATGAACATGACTTCTAGAGACAAGTTTATAAGAGACATTGTGGAAGGATGGGAGCAAATCAGTGTCTGGATACAGCATTTTTTTAGATTTAATATTCCCCAAGTGCGGGGTTAATTTCCATTCTGATCGAAGTGAATGTAGAGTGCGCCCTTTAACACTTTCCCTTTTTACCACCATTTACAAACTGTGGCTCAGCAAAGACAAGCAAAGAAACAAAAATGAGTAGCAAATTTAAACTTTTTCATTACATTGTATAGCCAGTATTTTGTCAAGGGTTTGGGACCAATGGATACCCCCCCCCAAGAAAAAAAAAACACACACAGATCATCACATATGCACTCATATACCCACGCATCCTTACACGTAAGTTTTCGTCAAAGGAAGCACAGTCTCGATCTAAAACTGAAGTGCTAATTTAGCACTTACGGTGCTTGTGTATAGTGACTGCACTACGAGTGCTGATTTTAAATTAGAAAATCAGGACTCGTAGTGCAGTCACTATACAAGCACAGCAAGTGCTAAATTATAGCACTTCATTTTTTTTACAGTGTATGAAAACCTTTAGATCCCTCAGATCAGACGTTTTAGAAATAAGTTCGGTATAGAGCGTCTGCCTTACACTGTAAAAAATGAAGTGGGGGCCTTACATGGACCTGGCCACGGAGGATGATATATTGTTACTGGGGATGCTGTGACATTGTAACAATAGAATAATCCTCCTTGGACAGGACCCTGGGACCCTAAAGCATTTTAGAATGTAAATTAGAAGCGTAAAGCTAACATACCGTATACTGCGTTATGGGTCCGTCATGGGAGCAGTTAATTAGAGCTGAAGTGGCTATCCACGGCTAAACAGACGTCATTATTTTATGTATTATTTCCTCTCTTTTTACGATCTAGAGTAGATCTTAAACTGTAGATAATTTTGCCTACTATCATTTTCCTATTTTTAAAATCATATATTCAATATGAATGTTGAATCAGCGCATTACTTTTTTTTAGTCGTAGTTGATTAACATGGCCATGGGAAGCGGGGATGTGGGGGTGCTGAGCACTCCCCAAGATTTGCCGGGGGGGGGGTGCTACACCATAGCCAGCCCCCAATGGAAATAAGCACCCCCATAGCACCCCTATTAAGAACTATCATACCCAGCCGGGGCCAATTTGATTAAATGAATACAGTAAAGACTAAGACATGTAATAATGTAGCCCTTATTTTTTTTTTTTATAATGATATGTGAACATACCTCTGTATGCGAAGGTGCGCTTGCTGGCTATGGATTAAATCGCGTTAATAGATTAATTTTGGCGCGATTGTATTCAATGGAAAAAAAAGAAAGAAAGATGTTAAATGGGAACAAAACTTTTCAAATAAATCACGCTTTCATTGAAAAAAAAATGAAATGAAATTTTACAGTGATGGAAGAACTTCCCATTTCAAATATGAAAATCATTTCCATTTTTCTTTTTTTTATCTGAAGTAGATGTTAAAGCAGAGCTTTGATTTTAGCATGATCAGGATTACACACTTTCATACCATATTTTGTGGGTGAATACGATAGATTCAGGAGTCTCCTCTATATAATGCGTGGGAAAGAAATATCAACTAGGTTTTTACCGGTAAATCAGTCTTTTTTTCGGCCTGGAACAACCCACCCTCCAGCGAAGATTCAGGAATCGGCTGGTGTTAAGCAATGTTTAATCTCCCAATAGCGACTGGTAATATGGGAAAACCACCGACTTGTTACACTCTGGATATTAAGATCCTGCTTTATACGCCGCGCGGCCCGGGGCGTTAACCATATGGCGAATACCCAACGCATCAGATGAAAAAGAATAAGCGACGAATAGAGAGGGGTTTAAGAAGACTGTTTCTTTCTATCCACTGTTATCATGCATTGCATACATTCATCGCGGATGTAACACTTTGAGAAATTAATCTCTCTCCGATGTATCTGCCCTTTTCTTAAGCGCTTTGTTTTTCGGTTAAGAAAGGAGACTCGAGGTAGATTAAAATGGGAAATTGATTACTAAAGCACTTTCAGACACGAAGAGGCTGATGTCGAATTCTTGCAGAGGTAGAGGTATCGAAATATACATATCATGATTATGCACGATATTCAAGCAACGTTTCTTATTCTCTTGATTGATTTTATGATATCCATTAGAGCTGTGAAGTTGTCTGCTCACAAAGTATTAATATAATAAGTACATCATTTTAACGCAATTGATTACATGTTAATATATTATAACGCACTTAATCTAAATGTTTTAACTATTTTGTTGTATAGAATGTATCATTTCAATATACGCTCCCATTATCCAACTCTGCTTCAACCAATACTGTGTAGTTTTCACCCAAAGCACACATTATTGGTTTAAAACTACCCAGAAAGGATAAAGTTTTAACCAATTGTTGTGTGGATAGTAATATGTTCCCCAACATTTTTAAGAGTGCACGTCTTCAGGGCTGATTTTAAAGTTTACATTCGTCATAAAAATGTATTGCGCTATCATGCAATCACATTAGGACACTACTTATTTAGAAATCGATTAACAAAATAATAATAATTTCATTTAAATGGGCTTTCATAACTTTTGCGATGAGCTAAGAAGAAGTGAATTTTGTAAGGGGTAAAAGTAATTCTATTTATCCATCTTTTGATTAATAAATTTGAGTATATCCTTATTTTAAGTCAAGTCTGACCCCGTTAGTTCACATAATGTTTATTTCGTAGTTTCGTGTGACAAATAATATGAGGGAGAAACAAGCAATCGTGCCCAGAACAGCCAAAAACCTTTTTGAAGGTATATCTGACTTTTTTAAAAGTCGATGAGTTCGGATCCTACCCCCTGGCTATGTTATGAAGCAGCATTGAACTCCTGCCGACGTATAATAATAATGACGATATACACTCTCATCATTTTGAAAGGACAGTGAAATGAAAGAATATTTAAAGTTGAGGTAAGTGCACAGGTAGTGTGAAAACCAGAGAGAAAGGGCAGATACTGAAGGTTGGAGAGAATATTATACCGGGAACAAAGATGGGGAAAAGAGATGGGGAGAGGGAGAAAGTGAAAGATGGGGCGGGGAGGGGGGGGGTATAGAAATACATGCGCACGTGTATGTTTGCGGGTGTGGGTGGGGATGTGTGTGATTGTGAGGGTGTGTATGTGAGTATGTATGAGGGTGGACCAAAGAGGTGCAGTGGCAGAAGAGTCTACGTTTCGTGAAGGTTGACGGTTCGACTTGAGCAAAGGCATTTCTATCGATGGCGCTCTTTTACGATATACGGTCGTTTCATGTATTTTTTCTACTGTTAATTTTGTTGTGTCAGTCTCTGGACTGTTTTACCAATACAATGTTTGTAAATCAATTCAATAAACTGAATGGAATCGAAAAAAATGTACTAAAAATCAAATTATGTGAATGCGTGTGGTGATTGGTGACAGGATTTGTGAGAGAGGGAGAAAGAGAGAGTGATAGAGACGAAGAGAAAAGGAAAAAAAAACGATTAAAACTTAAATGAACATGATTATAAGCATCTACATAAATATGCTTTAAAGATGGCCGGAAGTCATGTTGTAAAGAGGGGCAAAAAGAATCAGTTCATATCCGAATATTAAAGGACAAGCCATCAAGCCATAAGATGTCAACAATGTAGCCATCACATCGTTTGCAAGGTTATGATTCAATTATGCATCTTCACAAGCAATGAATGCAATATTCGCCTTCCTAGAGAATATTTCGAATAAATACATAGAAACAGAAAGAAATTGGAAGCGAGAGACAAACAAAACCCTAGGGGGATGGAGAGACTAGGAGAGGGGAGGGGAGCGAGGGAAAGGAAGATAGAGAGAGACACACAAAGAGAGAAGGGTCGGATTTTATAGTACTAATCACATCCGTTGCTAACATCAAACGAGAATATCATGCACGACTTTCAACTTTGATATCCAACTTTCCTTCTCAAAAGATTGATTTTGTCACCACCCCGAAGCTACTCCAGATCATCACTCTCTTGTCGTCTCAATTTCCATAGAACCCATCTCCTAATTCTCTCTCTGCTTCTTTTTTCCCCCTCTATAATATCCCATTCCATAAAAGGAGAGAGAAACAAGAAATTAATCCAAGAAGCTTCCCATCGTATCTTTAGGTACGTGTGGACAGGTTATTAGTTGAGCGCTCTGTGGTTCAGATTGATTTAAGTTGCATCTGAGAATGAGGCAAGATGAGAGCGAGAAAAAGGCATTTAGACGAGAAAGTATAGAAGAAATGAAGGGGTTATTTATGCCTCGCAGCCTGTTGATCAAACGTTAATAGCAAGACATGTATACTTTTCCTTCTTTTATTTTTAAAGTTGTCACAATCCATTCAGCCGTTTTGAATAATTAAACCGCGCTTTTCCTCTATCCCCTTGATTAGCCAGTGTAGATCGCACAGTAAAGTCGCTTAATACATCCAAAAAGGTACCAAGTCGTATCGTGCAATTAAATGCGTTAAGACTGCTTTACAAAAATCGTGCTTTCTTCCAAAATTGTAGATTGAATCGATAAGAGCCCGACACGACTTTACAAATTGGTGAGGATGTTTAACAAAACTTAACCTTTTCTTGAATAACGACAAATAAATTTGTAACGACAGAATGGGTTAGTTTGGCGGGGGAATGACGAGCACTTTAACGCTTCGTAGTCTGATTGACGAAACAGAGTAAACCGGAAGGAAAGTCCTCGATGGTTCACTTAGCTTCATTCTCAATCAGCACATACTCTTCATAGCTTGTTCTTCCATTAATTGATACGTCTTAATTTTGATCAGGTTTGAAAACGCGCCGTTTTCGACTCCCCCAGCGGCGTTCTGTTGTCAACATAGGAGGGCTAACTTAGAACTTATTATCGCTAGAGTGCTTCTTTAGTCGCTTTTTATTTCACTCCTGCAGTTTTTTCTTTCGCGTCCTAGAAGCGACATACGCCTAAATTTGAATTCGAGTATTTGGTGAATGTAAAATAACTGGCGCTTGGTCATTATTAGCTATACTTTTACTTATGGGTTAACAATATATCACCTTCGCGAATGTCTTTTGAGATCTTTAAGATTTTTAATGTTTTTTCTATATACGAGTTTGTTCTCGGCCTAAATGAGGTACAATGGTGGGAATATCAACCATTACGTACTTCAAGTCTCTCTGATTTTATGATACTATAATCAACATGTGTCCTTTGTTTAAGTATTACTGTTTTAGATTTATGACAACATGGGAAAGGAATATCATTAAATAGACTAATAGATTGAGACAAGCTGGGTAGATAAGTACACCTAATAAAAATGAATAATATAGATTATAGCGATGAAGGTGTATTTCCAAAGTTTCGCTGTCCGAAGATCCCTTCTGAAGATTTCATTATTCCAAAATACTTAAATACAACTATATAGATGCGTGTTAGTCCGGAAATGAAAAGTGGTCCGTTGACCCGAACATCTGATGCATTGTTCAGAAGTTTCTTTTATCCTAAAATAAAACAGGGTTTGTTATCCGGAAGCACTTAAAAAAGGAAAAAGAGACAAATGTTATACGATGATGACGATGATACTGTTGCTGATGGTGTAGATAATAATTATGATAATAATGATTATAATAATAATTATTATTATTTGGTACAATTATCTCACTTGTGCTGAGTGCAGTAATGTATGGATAATATTCTTGCTAATGATAAACACAATACGGCTGAGATTCGAACCCACGACCCTCCGTAATATGTATACAGAAATTAATTTCATATATGCCATTATTTTCTAATATCCTGCATTTCACACAGACATATCGATTTGTTTTCTCACCGTATAGTCTTTGACATAATTCTTTTCTGTCTATAAAGATGTCCTTGTTACATTTTTTTTAATGACGGGTCTTAAATTAGAATTAAACAGGAGTTCTTCGTGATTGCGAAAGCGTGATTGATTGAATAGCTTCAGGGATTTTTCTTCAATCAGATGAAAAATCAGACAAAATTTCAGTCCCTTTTTCGAGGATAATCATCAATCCAACTATTTTTTGTCTCGTCCTACAATTTTATATCTCTTTTGATTGCTAATCAGAAAACCGTTCTTACGATCTATAATTAATTAGCTTCTTCATCATTTGCCAGAACATTCCTAAATCTAGCAATCAATTATCACTAATTTTCAACACTTATATTCACGTCGATAATGACGACTTTGCCCTGACGAATTTCCATTGTATATAATGAGACATAAACACCGAAGCAAAAAGTAATCAGAATTATTAAATTTTCAGAATAGTGAAAACAAAACTTCGACAAAAGAAATAATTACAATAGAAAATTGAGGACAATAAGGGGGAAAAGCACCGAAGCAAATTAACTCAAGGCAGAGAGAAAGGGGGAGGGGAGGATAGAGAGGATGACAGTGGAGTGAAAGAGACAGAGAGAGGATGAAGAGGAGGGAGAATCAGGGTACTAATGGATAATTCGTTTTTCATACCCGTTCAGCGTACAGCGAAAACGGAAAATCAGTACGTGGTTCGGTCTTTGAAAACAAAAAACGAAATCACAGCGTGAAAACCCGTGCTGTGATTTCGTTTTTGTTGATCAAAAACAGAATATTGAAATCAGAAATGTTTTGGGCTCTCTCTGATTTCTCATTTTATATTTGTGTTTTTATGTATCAAAAACAAAACCAGAACACGATTTTCGCTCAGTGACTTGTGTTTTCATGCATCAAAAACAAAATCAGAACCGCTCTCCGCTCCGTGATTCCGTTTGTAAAAACGAAAACAGCGAAGACGAAATCAGAGACTCACTTTTCCACTCCCTGCACCGTGATTTCGTTTTTCGTACGGTAGGCACTTAAACTAAGTTTGAAAGGACACTCGTAAAATGACGTCACTCTCGCCGATGAATATTCATTAGATCGTGGTCGTGTGTGTTCAACACACACATGCACACAGAAGTGCATGCATGCAGAGAGTTATATGAGAGGAACTTTGGCTCCAGAGAGAAGTTGTCAATAACGTGTGTGTGTGTGTAACATTGGCTGGTACTATTCCATGCCGATATAAAGAGATAATTACTCCATGTACACTATAGAGGCAAATGTCAGGGGAGGCAGGAGTACAATCGGGTTTTCTTTTTAAGGGAAGAATAGTGCAGAATAAAACAGGTATTATATACATGTCCAGCCAATTGATCTAGGTGAGCTAGGAAGTGAACAATAATGTTTTTTTTTAAGAATGGAATATACCTGAATATTATGGTGAAGCCAATTTGAAAGGAGGTGAGGCAAGTTTCAATGGAGGTTTTCAAAACGAATAAACTGCTCCAAATTATAGTGAAGCAAGTTTAAAAGGAGGTGAGGCAAGCTTCAATGGAGGCTTTGGAAAAGAATAAACTGTACCACACATATGGTGAAGCCAGTTTATAAGGAGGTGAGGCAAGTTTCAATGGAGGTTTTTATAACTGTACTCTAATTATGGTGAAGCCAATTTAAATGGAGGTGAGGCATGTTTCAATGGAGGTTTTTTTAAAAAGAATAAACTGTACCACACATATGGTGAAGCCAGTTTATAAGGAGGTGAGGCAAGTTTCAATGGAGGTTTTTTTTCAAAAGAATAGACTGTACCACACATTATGGTGAAGCCAGTTTAAAAGGAGGTGAGGCAAGTTTCAATGGAGGTTTTTTAATAAACTGTACCACACATTATGGTGAAGCCAATTTAAATGGAGGTGAGGCAGGTTTCAATGGAGCTCAGTTTTTTAAAAAGAATAAACTGTACCACACATTATGGTGAAGCCAGTTTAAAAGGAGGTGAGGCAAGTTTCAATGGAGGTTTTTTAATAAACTGTACCAGACATTATGGTGAAGCCAGTTTGAAAGGAGGTGAGGCAAGTTTCAATGGAGGTTTTTATAACTGTACTCTAAATTATGGTGAAGCCAATTTAAATGGAGGTGAGGCAGGTTTCAATGGAGCTAAGTTTTTTAAAAAGAATAAACTGTACCACACATTATGGTGAAGCCAGTTTAAATGGAGGCGAGGCAAGTTTCAATGGAGGTTTTTTAAAAAGAATAAACTGTACCACACATTATGGTGAAGCCAGTTTGAAAGGAGGTGAGGCAAGTTTCAATGGAGGTTTTTTTAATAAACTGTACCACACATTATGGTGAAGCCAGTTTGAAAGGAGGTGAGGCAAGTTTCAATGGAGGTTTTTATAACTGTACTCTAAATTATGGTGAAGCCAATTTAAATGGAGGTGAGGCAGGTTTCAATGGAGCTCAGTTTTTTAAAAGAATAAACTGTACCACACATTATGGTGAAGCCAGTTTAAATGGAGGTGAGGCAAGTTTCAATGGAGGTTTTTTAAAAAGAATAAACTGTACCACACATTATGGTGAAGCCAGTTTGAAAGGAGGTGAGGCAAGTTTCAATGGAGGTTTTTTTAATAAACTGTACCACACATTATGGTGAAGCCAGTTTAAAAGGAGGTGAGGCAAGTTTCAATGGAGGTTTTTTAATAAACTGTACCACACATTATGGTGAAGCCAATTTAAATGGAGGTGAGGCAGGTTTCAATGGAGCTCAGTTTTTTAAAAAGAATAAACTGTACCACACATTATGGTGAAGCCAGTTTAAATGGAGGCGAGGCAAGTTTCAATGGAGGTTTTTTAAAAAGAATAAACTGTACCACACATTATGGTGAAGCCAGTTTGAAAGGAGGTGAGGCAAGTTTCAATGGAGGTTTTTTTTAATAAACTGTACCACACATTATGGTGAAGCCAGTTTGAAAGGAGGTGAGGCAAGTTTCAATGGAGGTTTTTATAACTGTACTCTAAATTATGGTGAAGCCAATTTAAATGGAGGTGAGGCAGGTTTCAATGGAGCTCAGTTTTTAAAAAGAATAAACTGTACCACACATTATGGTGAAGCCAGTTTAAATGGAGGTGAGGCAAGTTTCAATGGAGGTTTTTTAATAAACTGTACCACACATTATGGTGAAGCCAGTTTGAAAGGAGGTGAGGCAAGTTTCAATGGAGGTTTTTTAATAAACTGTACCACACATTATGGTGAAGCCAGTTTGAAAGGAGGTGAGGCAAGTTTCAATGGAGGTTTTTTAATAAACTGTACCACACATGGTGAAGCCAGTTTGAAAGGAGGTGAGGCAGGTTTCAATGGAGCTCAGTTTTTTAAAAAGAATAAACTGTACCACACATTATGGTGAAGCCAGTTTAAAAGGAGGTGAGGCAAGTTTCAATGGAGGTATTTTAATAAACTGTACCACACATTATGGTGAAGCCAATTTAAATGGAGGTGAGGCAGGTTTCAATGGAGCTCAGTTTTTTAAAAAGAATAAACTGTACCACACATTATGGTGAAGCCAGTTTAAAAGGAGGTGAGGCAAGTTTCAATGGAGGTTTTTTAATAAACTGTACCACACATTATGGTGAAGCCAGTTTAAAAGGAGGTGAGGCAAGTTTCAATGGAGGTTTTTTTTCAAAAGAATAAACTGTACTACACATAATGGTGAAGCCAGTTTAAATGGAGGCGAGGCAAGTTTCAATGGAGGTTTTTTTAAAAAAAGAATAAACTGTACCACACATTATGGTGAAGCCAGTTTGAAAGGAGGTGAGGCAAGTTTCAATGGAGGTATTTTTATAACTGTACTCTAAATTATGGTGAAGCCAATTCAAATGGAGGTGAGGCAGGTTTCAATGGAGCTAAGTTTTTTAAAAAGAATAAACTGTACCACACATTATGGTGAAGCCAGTTTAAATGGAGGCGAGGCAAGTTTCAATGGAGGTTTTTTAAAAAGAATAAACTGTACCACACATTATGGTGAAGCCAGTTTAAATGGAGGTGAGGCAGGTTTCAATGGAGCTCAGTTTTTTAAAAAGAATGAACTGTGAAAGGAGGTGAGGCAAGTTTCACCATAATGTGTGGTACAGTTTATTCTTTTTAAAAAACCTCCATTGATCACCATAATGTGTGGTACAGTCTATTCTTTTGAAAAAAAGAACCTCCATTGAAACTTGCCTCACCTCCTTTTAAACTGGCTTCACCATAATGTGTGATACAGTTTATTCTTTTTAAAAAACCTCCATTGAAACCTGCCTCACCTCCATTTAAATTGGCTTCACCATAATTTAGAGTACAGTTATAAAAACCTCCATTGAAACTTGCCTCACCTCCTTTTAAACTGGCTTCACCATAATGTGTGGTATAGTCTATTCTTTTGAAAAAAACCTCCATTGAAACTTGCCTCACCTCCTTTTAAACTGGCTTCACCATTATGTGTAGTACAGTTTATTCTTTTGAAAAAAAACCTCCATTGAAACTTGCCTCACCTCCTTTTAAACTGGCTTCACCATGTGTGGTACAGTTTATTAAAAAACCTCCATTGAAACTTGCCTCACCTCCTTTTAAACTGGCTTCACCATGTGTGGTACAGTTTATTAAAAAACCTCCATTGAAACTTGCCTCACCTCCTTTGAAACTGGCTTCACCATAATGTGTGGTACAGTTTATTCTTTTTAAAAAACTGAGCTCCATTGAAACCTGCCTCACCTCCATTTAAATTGGCTTCAACATAATGTGTGGTACAGTTTATTAAAAAACCTCCATTGAAACTTGCCTCACCTCCTTTTAAACTGGCTTCACCATAATGTGTGGTACAGTTTATTAAAAAACCTCCATTGAAACTTGCCTCACCTCCTTTCAAACTGGCTTCACCATAATGTGTGGTACAGTTTATTCTTTTTAAAAAACCTCCATTGAAACTTGCCTCGCCTCCATTTAAACTGGCTTCACCATAATGTGTGGTACAGTTTATTAAAAAACCTCCATTGAAACTTGCCTCACCTCCATTCAAACTGGCTTCACCATAATGTGTGGTACAGTTTTTTAAAAAACCTCCATTGAAACTTGCCTCACCTCCTTTCAAACTGGCTTCACCATGTGTAGTACAGTTTATTCTTTTTAAAAAACCTCCATTGAAACTTGCCTCACCTCCTTTTAAATTGGCTTCACCATAATTTAGAGTACAGTTATAAAAACCTCCATTGAAACTTGCCTCACCTCCTTTTAAACTGGCTTCACCATAATGTGTGGTACAGTTTATTCTTTTTAAAAAACCTCCAATGAAACCTGCCTCACCTCCATTTAAATTGGCTTCACCATAATTTAGAGTACAGTTATAAAAACCTCCATTGAAACTTGCCTCACCTCCTTTTAAACTGGCTTCACCATAATGTGTGGTACAGTTTATTCTTTTTAAAAAACCTCCATTGAAACTTGCCTCACCTCCATTTAAACTGGCTTCACCATTATGTGTAGTACAGTTTATTCTTTTGAAAAAAAAAACCTCCATTGAAACTTGCCTCACCTCCTTTTAAACTGGCTTCACCATAATGTGTGGTACAGTTTATTCTTTTTAAAAACCTCCATTGAAACCTGCCTCACCTCCATTTAAATTGGCTTCACCATAATTTAGAGTACAGTTATAAATACCTCCATTGAAACTTGCCTCACCTCCTTTTAAACTGGCTTCACCATAATGTGTGGTACAGTTTATTCTTTTTAAAAAAAACCTCCATTGAAACTTGCCTCGCCTCCATTTAAACTGGCTTCACCATTATGTGTAGTACAGTTTATTCTTTTGAAAAAAACCTCCATTGAAACTTGCCTCACCTCCTTTTAAACTGGCTTCACCATAATGTGTGGTACAGTCTATTCTTTTGAGAAAAACCTCCATTGAAACTTACCTCATTTTAAACTGGCTTCACCATAATGTGTGGTAAAGTTTATTCTTTTTAAAAAATTGAGCTCCATTGAAACCTGCCTCACGTCCATTTAAATTGGCTTCAACATAATGTGTGGTACAGTTTATTCTTTTTAAAAAAACTGAGCTCCATTGAAACCTGCCTCACCTCCATTTAAATTGGCTTCAACATAATTTAGAGTACAGTTATAAAAATACCTCCATTGAAACTTGCCTCACCTCCTTTTAAACTGGCTTCACCATAATGTGTGGTACAGTCTATTCTTTTGAAAAAAAACCTCCATTGAAACTTGCCTCGCCTCCATTTAAACTGGCTTCACCATTATGTGTAGTACAGTTTATTCTTTTGAAAAAAACCTCCATTGAAACTTGCCTCACCTCCTTTTAAACTGGCTTCACCATTATGTGTAGTACAGTTTATTCTTTTGAAAAAAAACTCCATTGAAACTTGCCTCACCTCCTTTCAAACTGGCTTCACCATAATGTGTGGTACAGTTTATTCTTTTTAAAAAACCTCCATTGAAACTTGCCTCGCCTCCATTTAAACTGGCTTCACCATTATGTGTAGTACAGTTTGTTCTTTTGAAAAAAACCTCCATTGAAACTTGCCTCATCTCCTTTTAAACTGGCTTCACCATTATGTGTAGTACAGTTTATTGAAAAACCTCCATTGAAACTTGCCTCACCTCCTTTCAAACTGGCTTCACCATAATGTGTGGTACAGTTTATTAAAAAACCTCCATTGAAACTTGCCTCACCTCCTTTCAAACTGGCTTCACCATAATGTGTGGTACAGTTTATTAAAAAAACCTCCATTGAAACTTGCCTCACCTCCTTTTAAACTGGCTTCACCATAATGTGTGGTACAGTTTATTAAAAAACCTCCATTGAAACTTGCCTCACCTCCTTTCAAACTGGCTTCACCATAATGTGTGGTACAGTTTATTCTTTTTAAAAAACTGAGCTCCATTGAAACCTGCCTCACCTCCATTTAAACTGGCTTCACCATAATGTGTAGTACAGTTTATTCTTTTAAAAAACCTCCATTGAAACTTGCCTCACCTCCTTTTAAATTTGCTTCACCATCATTTGTAGTACAGTTTATTCTTTTTAAAAACCTCCATTGGAACTTGCCTCACCTCCTTTTATTGGCTTCACCATAATTTGGAGTATAAGAACCTCCATTGAAACTTGCATGGCTTCACCATAATTTGTAGTTATTAAAACTTACCTCACCTCCTTTTAAATTGGCTTCACCATAATTTGTAATTCTTTTAAAAAACCTCCATTGAAACTTGCCTCACCTCCTTTTAAATTGGCATTACCATGTAGTTCTTTTTAAAAACCTCCATTGAAACTTGCCTCACCTAGCTCCTTTTAATTTGTACAGTTTATTTTAGTTTATATTAAACAGTACAGTTTATTCTTTTCCAAAGCCTCCATTGAAGCTTGCCTCACCTCCTTTTAAACTGGCTTCACTATAATTTGGAGCAGTTTATTCTTTTAGAAAACCTCCATTGAAACTTGCCTCACCTCCTTTCAAATTGGCTTCACCATAATATTCAGGTATATTGAATATTCCATTCTTAAAAAAAAACATTATTGTTCACTTCCTAGCTCACCTAGATCAATTGGCTGGACATGTATATAATACCTGTTTTATTCTGCACTATTCTTCCCTTAAAAAGAAAACCTGATTGTACTCCTGCCTCCCCTGACATTTGCCTCTATAGTGTACATGGAGTAATTATCTCTTTATATCGGAAACTTCGTTTTACCGAATTGCCATGCACTCTCTCCGATGCGGACAGCATGGAATAGTACCAGCCGATGGTACACACACACACACGTTATTGACAACTTCTCTCTGGAGCCAAAGTTCCTCTCATATAACTCTCTGCATGCATGCACTTCTGTGTGCATGTGTGTGTTGAACACACACGACCACGATCTAATGAATATTCATCGGCGAGAGTGACGTCATTTTACGAGTGTCCTTTCAAACTTAGTTTAAGTGCGCCTACCGTACGAAAAACGAAATCACGGTGCAGGGAGTGGAAAAGTGAGTCTCTGATTTCGTCTTCGCTGTTTTCGTTTTTACAAACGGAATCACGGAGCGGAGAGCGTGTTCTGATTTTGTTTTTGATACATAAAAACACAAATATAAAATAAGAAATCAGAGAGAGCCCAAAACATTTCTGATTTCAATATTCTGTTTTTGATCAACAAAAACGAAATCACAGCACGGGTTTTCACGCTGTGATTTCGTTTTTTGTTTTCAAAGACCGAACCACGTACTGATTTTCCGTTTTCGCTGTACGCTGAACGGGTATGAAAAACGAATTATCCATTAGTACCCTGATTTGGGCTCCCAGAGGAGAGGATATCGCGAGGAAGCCAGGCGCTTCATGACTTGTAGGAGACAAACCTTCGAGTATGAATACAAACAAGTCGTAAAACGCATCTGAATGTCTTTTTAGAAATGTCCAATCAAGGTACGTTTAGACAACTCATTCTTCTGATTATGAAAGTTAACGGGAAAAAAGCATAAACGAAATATTGAGTGAAAACCAGTCTTTTTACCGTTTTACTGTTTTCTAGACTGATTCTGTTTATTTTTGTTGTCAAAATTCAGAAAATTAAACAATTGTGTCAGAGGGGGAAAAAGAAGAAAGAGGCGATGAGGAGCGTGTTTGGGGACGTGTTTGAATATTTACACCTGGCGTCACAGAGACGGGACAAATCCGTTAATAATGTACAATCCAACTACAATTGCCAGGAGTTTGAATAAAAAAAGTTTGAGACGTTTGACGTTGATATAGAGTTGAATTATTGGAACGAATTCAAGAGACTTTTTTTTCAATAACGTCTAACGCCTGTATTTGTGAAGGTTTGTAGTATTTGCCCAAGATGATCCAATTACAAGATCAAATAAAAATTTAACCTGTTGCTGAAAGAGCAACATCGAAAGGCCATAAGGCATATATGAAAACGGAAACATTATAGGTTTAGTTGTGTCAATATTAGACTACGATATCGGGGGGGGGGGGGACCTTCGAATACAAACGCCTTGCGTGACTTGCGTCCGTTGTTGGTTTTGAATACGCGTTAGATTTTCTTTTCTTTCTTTTTTTTAGGACTCCTTTTCTCCAAAATTTGTGGGAGCTATAATGATCGGCAATATTTGATTACAACAATTGAAATACAGTGTTTATGAAAAGGAGAGATACTTTGGGGGGTTTACTGGATCGTTTGATGGATGGTTCGGTGTACGAGACGCCTGAGGTTGATTTAACAATCATTGGATATAAGCAACCTTAGTATTGTTAACATCGCTGACAAATAACGCTTTGCTGGCAAGAGGGCACGCACGCACAATGCAAAGTCGCAAACTGTGGCAATTTTGAATCAATTCCAACATATTGTGCGTGTTTGTTTGAAAGAAGTCAAATGAAGTACAATTATTGAAACAAGCCCTCCCTGTTTAGTGACTCGTCTGACTCGAAAACAATAGGGTAAATGATGATACTGGAATAATAAAAGTAGTGAGGGGCGAGATATAAAGGGTGCCCAGGCGTGTATTATTCCAACTGTCTTTTACTTGTCAAATATCGAACTTGATTCATGGCTCTTTTTGATATCTCAAGCGACTTTATGGTGCCAAGTGGTCTTGTTAAATGTGCGCTCTTGTTCCTCTTTGTGTGTTTTATTGCTCAGCATTCCCAGTAGAATTTATTCTTTTCTTCCTACGGCTTTTGTCACGATAAAACGCATCAAACTTAGACTGCTTTGAGAGATGATTATTGATTATCTTTACGATGTACGATCCGTTGTGGCAGTGCAGCCTACACTGTTTCTTTGACAACGCATGAGCAAAGAGCAAAAAATAATGAAAATAATCATAATAAATATCGAAAGCTTGTTTAATTTGGTCTCTCGCGTACAAATTCTGTGGACAAGCCACTGGATACAAGAGAATAAGAGACATGTATGAAATTTTGCTGAAACTTAATCATTTTCTCGATAAAATGTTAGGATTGGATCTTGAATACTAAAAAAAAAAGCAGATAAAGTTCATCCTCCAATGTTGTTTCTTGTGTTAATCGGTAATAAGGTAGTCAATCAAAAGTATATCATGTACAACGTTATGTATACATTGAATTTCAATTTTCCATAAAAATAAACAATACGCCTAAAAAAACTTATCCAGAATCAGAATTGCATTATTAACTGAAACCAGACTGTCAACAGCGAAACGAAGGACGAAGTGGTCAATAGTTTTTATTGCTTTGTTTAAAGCAGAAATGGATCGAAGTGGGGGGGGGGGGGGGGAGTGTGGCTCCGTGATCTCCAAAGAAAGAATGGGAGAGGCGGATAGTAAGTCCCCGGAAATATTTTTTATTGTTTAAAAAATATATAAAAGTGCGTACAATATTTTGAGTTCCTCTGGTGTAAGGAGAGTGTGATTAGAGTGATGAACTTTTTTCTTTTCTTTCTTTTTTCAAAAAGAGTCCGATGAGGAAGTCTGATAGTGTCATGAAATTTGACACTGATTTTTGAAGAAAAAATTGGTTCCATTTTGGGATCTGTTTCTGGTTTAAAGTGCTGCTAAGAAAGAATGGATGCTTAAACACTGCAATATTACGAAGTCTTGCTGGGGTCCGTAAAGATTCTTACAGATGACATACATTCTGAATGCATCCTTACGGAGTTAGTAAGAATACCACTTTCCTCGCAATAATATTATATCCATTTTTTCTTTAAAGGACAAATCCACCAAAACAAAAAGTTGATTTGAATAAAAAGAGAAAAATCCAACAAGGATAACACTGAAAATCTCATCAAAATGGGATGTAAAATAAGAAAACTATATGACATTTAAAGTTTTGCAAAATTTAATGACACGGTTATATGCACATCTTGGTTGGTATGCAAATGAGGAGGAGGATTACATCATCCACTCACTTTCTTTTGTATCTTATCATATGAAATATTCTAATTTTCTCCTCATTGCCAAGTGAAACGACGATTAACCCCTCCTTGAACATGTGGAATTAACATTGCTTAATACTATATGGTTCAGACAAATTTCAAAAAAGTGAAATATTGTATAATAAAAAAATAGTGATGGACATCATCGTCTGACTCATTTGAATGTCACTGAGTTGTGCAAAAGCAAAACTTTAAATTTCACAACTTTCTTTTTTCACGTCCTATTTTAATGAATTTTTTGCGCTATGCAAGTGAGATTTTTCTCTATTTTTTCAAATCAACATTTTTTTCTGGGGCGGACTTGACTTTTAAGGATGAAGGTAGTTTTATATCGTTTTAACAAGCGCCCGAGAGTTTGTACGTTTATCGTATGAATGCCGTCTATTCATTGGGCTCAGTGTCTAGCAGTTTGGCAGCGCACCACTTAATTTCATATACTGTATTTTCTTAAATCTACTTTTGGCCATCTTTTCTATATCAGGTCAACTAAATCGATGAAACTGGTTTCCAATACTTCTTCTCCGCTAAATTTCATCTCTATTTTGTTCCGAATTACATGTATTTCCTATTTCCGGCGGTCCTTCAGGCCCTTTTTAGAATCCTCTTACAGAGATTTGTTATGACATGTTTGATGAAACCTTTAAGCGATGACCTTAAATTAATGTGATTTAGAGTAAAATGTAGAGGCTAGATTTGTTTACCTACAAGAAAGATTTATTCATTATTATGTGCGGAGGTATCTGAAGAACCAGGCATTGTATCTTTTTGGTCTAATCTTTTCTTATTACCAGTTTCCATTAATTGGAAACATGTATAAGTTGCATTGAATTGTAGATGACAGAATTAGACAATTTAGTTTTACATTTTTGAACAAGATTTTACCCTCAAGAGAAATTTCATCTAAGGGGCATGTAGTAAAAAAACAACACATGCAACATTTGTGGAGAAGTTGATCCCACTTTTCATACTGTGTTGTAAATATGTTCGATTATTTTGGAAAATTATAGAAGATTGGTATTTTATATTTTCAAGATTATTATTTCTATAGATGAAAAAAACAACATTAATCACAGGTTATGATCTGCAAAATTCCAGCCACGTTATGCGTAATCTATTTTGTGTCAATGCTCAATTTGTTTTTTATCGAAATAATATAAAGAGCATATTCGAAGGAAAAAAAGATGCAAATTCTTTATGGATTTAATTAAAGCTTACTATGAATATTCATTTAGAAAGTTTATGTACACAAAAAGCAAGTTCGGAATTTAGAAAAAATGTGATATTTAAAACATTATCGCATTACTGAATTCGAATTGATTCTTTTTTTATTGTTTGTATATATATATATATATATATATATATATGTAAAGTTATACATGTACAGCAGCGTTTGGCAACTCTTTTTTATTTAAATTTTGTAAAGAAATGGATGAAGAGAACAATGGTAGGCGAAGCTTAAATCAAAGTTCCCCAGAGCTATCTACCCTACTACCCTATATTCTTTCTTCCCTACTACCCTATCTACCCTACCTACCTGTCTACCCTATCTACACATATATAATATATATATATATATATATATATCTTTTATTGTGAATGAATACCTCAATTAAGAGGATAAAGGAAAAAAGAAGATATAGAGGCTATCCTTAATTTTGAACAAAATCTTGTAAAACTTCACCAATCAAAGTACTTTTTATAGCCAAAATTTTGATGGAAATGAACGATATGGGGATTAGTAACTTGTATGGTTCTATGAATCTTTATACAAGACCATTTTCAGGAAAAATCAAGGTATAGAGTACAATTGCAAAACAATACTACTGTAAGACATTAACATTGAAATGAATGAAAAAGATTAATATAGATTGTGAGCTTAATTGGTTCAATAATATGATCGACGGGGGCGTAAGCTAGGGTGTAGATACAGGCTTATAAAAAGAATATTACGTATCTGACCTAGTTCTCGTCTCGTATTGTACATTTAAACTAACACACAAGACTTTTTTATTTCTTTTTTTTTAATTTGTCATGCATCCTTCTCTTTTGAGAAGGGAACGACACACCAAAATGAAATAAGTGACTGATTAAAGCAAAATATTAACATGATTTTTCTCTTTTTTTGAAAAAGTTGGCGGCCTGGGACAATAGGATAATATATTCGAAAAAAAAAATCAATCAACGGAAATCTCTTTGCATGATCTTTGAATGGGAATCCATTCTTACCCATAAAATTGAGAAAAACGTGTTTATTGAATGTTTGGCAAAAATTCATCAGAGAATACGTATATATTTTTTGTTAAAGATTGAATTTTGTGACGTTGCATTCGGGTAGCTCTCTTAATTCTTGTAACCCCCCCCCCTCCATATTGTATCATGATCTTAATGATAACTAAGTTATCTTAAATGATGTGTGCTACTCTCCGTTTCTTCTCTTCCTAGAATGGACATCATTTTAAGAGGGTTGGTTACCAAGTAAGAAACCATAAGTAATCTACAGCTACATACAGTCACAAAAGTCGGCAGAACGATGCGTTCGTACGAATTCTAGAGTTCGTACGAATTCTAAAGCTGGAGCATAGATCCTTACGGTCTACTTAAGAAAAAGTCAATACCTTCTAGAAAAAAGGAAATTTTAGATTATAAAATGGCCCCTAGAATTTATACGTTTCTCGTATGAATACGTTGAGTTATTTTCTCGTCAGACTTACTTTCATCTTACGAATAATTCGTAAGATGAAAGTTTATAATTATTATGTTGTCTCATAATGGCCGTAGGTGCAACTCATTGCACTCGTAAGAAGAAGAGGAAAAAGTCATTCGTAAGAAGATTTTACAAACAATTGCATAAATTGTGTACCACAAAAACGAAAATTGTCGTTCGTAAGAGCGCTGCACGAATCTCGTTCGTTAAGCATTTTTACGAACGTCGTGATATCGATCCACGATCAACCTGAGGCGTACATGCGTTCTTTTGATCATCATAAAAAATCAAAAGCTTCTTGAGTTGTCTCTCAACCCCACAAAATATTGAGTGCTTCTAACGATGTTCTTATAACTTTTGTACTACTGCCTTACGAAGAGAAGGTTTCGTACGACGTTAACAAAATATTGGACAAGACCATCGACCAGCTGCGAACTTACAAACGGTCTGCGAACGCTAATTTTGCACGACCTTCTTGAAAAGATAACAAATCGTTCGCATTAATGGTATTTGTGACCAAGTCATTAATAGCGTGTTTGTTATTGGGAATTATTTAAGAGACATGGTGAGAACTGGATCTGGTTCAAACTTAGAAAATACACTAAATATGTGATGTTGATAGCATACGCGGCGGAAGCGGGGGGGGGGGGCGTCCCACCCCCATTTGAGGTGGGGGAACGCCCCCCTTTAATCTTTTGTTGATAACCTTTTTTGGGGGGGGGGCTTGTCAATTTTTTTTTACCTGTGTCCATCCAAAAATTTTAGGTGGACCCCCTAAATTTTCTGGCTTCCGCCACCAGTGGTTGATAGACACTTTGGGCGTGTATAGGGTGTGAAGGCATCCATTGGTTTGAGAAGCATTGTACGTTGAATTGAAAGTGAAAAAGTCACTTAACTGCGTTCTTATTTCTTAGGAGTCAAATCTTACTCGAAAGTGGTGCCAGCTAGGAGTCAACTCTGTCCAAAAGTCAGAGTGACTCGTTTCCGAGTTACTTTGACTCGGAATTTAGTGATCTTCAACCGTTGTAATACAATCCTGAGTCATTTTTAATCGAAATCTAAGTCACTTTCACTCGGAATAGAGTTGACCTCCTTCCTGCGCCGACTCCAGTCAAATTTGACTCCCTAGACATAAAGTGCGTCCTTTGAAATGCCATCATTAATGTCGATGTCGAAAATACCGATGTACAAACAAAAACTACTCGACCATTGCATGGATTGATCACAGGTCGACTCGAAAAGTCTACTAAAGTCTACAGGTATTTGAATGTTGTTATCTTGCGCCACCAACTCAGCACGGCGTCATGGCTCACTTATGCAAAGAAAGGCAAAAAAATATACTGGGTCATGAACTTTGACATTTTATTAAGGCCTATTTATGTCTGGGGTACCAGTCTCCTGTTACAAGAATGATTTTGTAACTCCACTGAGTTGACTCAACCCCTCTTTTGACCAGGCATGCGCACAGATGAGATAATAATAATTAATAATATTTATAGTATTTATATTGCGCACATTTCCACCTTGTTAGGTGCTCAAGGCGCTCCTATATTACCAGGCTAAGCTAGGCGTTCATAGCGCACACAGCTTTTTAAGGAATTACTTCCTACCGGTACCCATTTACCTCACCTGGGTTGAGTGCAGCACATTGTGGATCAGTTTCTTGCTGAAGGAAATTACGCCATGGCTGGGATTCGAACCCACGACCCTCTGTTTAAAAGTCCGAAGACTAATCCACTGGGCCACAACGCTCCACATAACTGTGACGCAACTCACGCAAGACCCTCCCAGCTGATACTTGAACCATGCAATTAAGCTACCTTACATTTTCACGATTTCATTCATAGTTTTCAACTGCTATATGATCAAGCTGTTGACAAAGGTTACAATCGAACAACATGCAATTGACCTCAGCCAAACATCATTCAATTTCAATCGACCTGAGTTTACAAGCTTTCTGGCCTTGCCTCCCTGGTGAAAAATCTATTGACATTTTGCTCGGAAAACTATTAACCATTGTGTTTTTGTCAGTCCATATTCTTCGCGTAAATTGCTTCATTTTAAACCCGTCATAACACCCGTGTCAGTCAAATATGATACAATTCTAGGGTTATTTGATCGATTTCCAACTCAAACAGACTGGGGTCCTAGGGTTAATTCATGGTAAATAGCTTCACCATGTTCACAGATTGAAAATGATACAAATTCTTGATTCTGCGTTTATTTAGATAATTGACCAGAAGAATGGAATTAATCGCTGTACTTTACATTAAACGAGTTCTATCGTAAATGTATTTCATGACTTTAAAGGGGAATAAAGAAATTTGTTTTAGAGCTTGAAACAAAATTTCAGTTTTTCTGAGAAGAGGTGCAGTATAGGGGGCGTGCACCGGGATAACCTCCCTATGAACATTCAAGTAGTGAAAAAAGACTATCAAAAAGAGGGGGTCGGGGTATCGGGTTCCTTTGGGGGGTTTTGCCACTCCATATTAATATCCCTTTATATCGCTCCTAGTTTTACTTACTGCTCTATTCATATTTTAATTTTATTCTATTTTTTTTCCTCTCACACATAACATCTACTTAGGCCTATTTCCTTTCTCAACTCTTTCTCTACTAAATAGGACAGGAATCGGAGCAAGCGCTTCCATACATGCAATAAAAGTGTGGGAAATGGTGAATTAATTTGGTGGAGTGCATGTGTAACTATAAAGTAATTAAAACTAATTTTTTATTTATATTGTCTTACCCTATCGAAATACACAAGCGGCGCCCTTGCAAAAATGATTTGCATTAAGTGGACATTTTATTGCTGGTGGTCAAGTATTTCTCAAAAATGGCCACAAAGTCACGATTGATTTTGATTTTCAGTCAGTCGGCAAGCCCTCAAAAAGTGGCTTGTTTTATCCAAGTGATATTCATGACTAGAGTGTTTTTGCATTGTTAACGAGCTTGGTGCTGACCAAAACACCTCTTTTCATTCGGCCATTGCTACTCTAAATATTAATCAAATTTCATGTTTTTGGTATCATTTTAAAGAAGAAATATCATTCTTTTAGGTCATGTGTTTGGATTTTTATAAAGATGTTGTAATATATGGGGAAACTGTTGATCTATAACATGAAACAAAATTATTATTTTCATGCAACAAAAGTTGTTGTTTTTACCCTTAATTTCTGTTTGAGCCCAAATGATTTTTGGGTCAACAGCCAGCTTTTCATAGGCCAAGTACATTTAGCAGCTCAAAATCAAGAATATTTCACTCTGATTGGTCATAGAGACCACACACCCAAGCAAATTCAAATGTTCCCCACACTGGGCCTCTGCAAGGTCACACTCACCGTGTGGTTATCTCTTCATATTACCCGCGCCTGTTGTTTTGAAAACATTATTGTGCCAATCAGAACTCTAGATTTTATGCTATTTAGAAATTTCAGACAGTTTGAGCATTCTGATGATATAAAAATAATGTTTATGCCAAAAACACAAAATTTTGCACAATTTGCAAGAGAAAACAGAGGAAGAAAACTCCGTTTGAGGCTTCTTTTCACTGAGGCCTAAAATTCACCTATTTATAAAAAAAAATCATTCAAAAGAAATAACCAATAGAAAGAGTAACGTTTACGCTTGCCTACGGTACAAAAATAATCAATTTTTACTCAAGGAAAAAATGGTTAAATTCTTTGAGAAACAAGTCTCCCAATTAACGAGATTTTGTAGGGATGTGAATTCAGCCATGAGAAGACTTGGATAAATCTTGCTCATTTGCTCATTAACATAGGGGCTTGCAGACTAACTGTTTTGGAGGATTGTGAAGACGTACAAGAAGAGTCCTTGCAGTTGCTAATCACATTTGGCTCGTAATTATATAATGTTAGTGTGGGTGGAATACATTTTCTTTTCTCAAGTTTATATAAATAGAAAAATTTCAGAAACTATTTCATGAACAGAACATGAAGAAATTCAAGAAGATAATAAACAGGAAACAGTAACCGATTTCTGGATACAGCAGATTTGGATAAATACTTGCTTGTAGAAATAATGTAACCTCCCCAGAATATCGTTAATATTTCCCCTCACCTATCACGTTAGTTTACCTTTTCATTGTTTCTCCATCTTACTTCGTAGTTCGTATAGCATAAACTGAACATAGCATTGCCACTTTGCCTAAAAAAGTGCGACTTGCTTGACAATCATTGTTCCTTGAAGACATAGTACGAGGATAAGCACTTCAACTCTCAGAGATCTCAGTCAAATATTACATTAATGAATGTTATTTATAACAAACTAGCATAAACTGATCAACAAAATGTCAATTTTCCCCCACTCCAAGTGACCATGCTGTCAGGGATTGAGTTGCTTCGCGTACGCCGACGATCCTCGCGTGCCCATGTTTCATTGTCCGCTGGGTAGCTCATTTCGCAGCTGGCAATGATCGTACGCTTAAGATGACAAGCGGATCATTGCTTTTCTCACTACGCAGCGGGTTCCCATGGATTAAGCAGGCATTTAAGATGAGGATGAGCACAAAATGAGTAGACATCCAACTGTGATAAGAAGTTAAACTCCCATCTCTTAACTGAAAATGATCAAATCGCAAAGACTTAAATATCATTCTGAATACAAACCCAATTAATACCGCTTATTCTGCTTATTTTCACAGAGAACCGCACACACTCACACACACACACCCACCCTCCAACACACAAAACGAATAGTAAAGACAAAGAGTTGTCGGCGAAGTAGGCCTATGGATCACTATCATCACTGGGATGAGAAATAACCCCCCCCCCCACACGCACACTTGTCGGAATAGTTGACTTGAACGACCCCCCCCCCCCCCCCCTCCACACCGTGACTTCACAACAAGGAAATTGTAATTTTTATTTCGTAAAACTTGATTTAGGTCTTGCGAAACTGTCTTTTTTTGTCACAATAATGTAAATACCTGTGTATTGCCCAAATTTGGCATTTAATAATAAAAAGAGCAATGGTGCGCTCGCCCCTCCCCCCTCTAGCTCTTCCAATATTATCTCAATGATTTCAACACGTTTTTGTCCCTACTACGTGTGGACTTGTTGCAAAGGTTAAATCCAATGCAACACGGGAATAATATGGTCAAATTGTGCCAATGATTATTTTTGTTTAAATACAAATTTGAAATTATTTTTTATTTGAGACGTTGATTATGATAATCAATACATTCATTTGCCTAAATCGGAATGGGATGTATCTCTCCAAGTGGATGAAGGGAATAATCAACACATTGGTGCTGTTGATATATTCTAGATGTATTCCATATATACGGTTTTACCCATTTTATACTCGACTAGACGAAAATCATTTATTGAATTATATAAATCTATTCATTTAAAGATCTAAGTATTTAAAACGTGAATGTATTTTATTATGTGATATGAATTACATCAATGCCTAATTCAGCTTTGGGCTATCATGTGGTTTTCAACAAATGCTCTTTTAAATCAAATCAAATTTTGACGTTATGCATTTCATTTTCATAGAAGTGTCATTTCGTTATTGACAAGTGGTCATTTCTGCGAAGGTCTCCGCCAGGAGAGTTGGCCATTCACTTCATTATTTTGTTTTGTCGTAGATGGCAGTCGAAGCAAAACTATTAAGTTTGGAGGTATGCCAAGGGACCTAACTTAGTCGATGATGATAAAAATGACGACGACGACGACGACGATGAGGATGGTAATGATAATAAAAACAACAACAACATCAACAACAACAACAATAATAATAATAATAACAACAATAACAATAATAATGATAAAAACAACAATAGTAGCAATAATAATAATGATAATAATAATAATATGATTTTTCGGCGAAAACCCTTCAAGGAGATCACGTAGATAATTATCTTACACACTGATTGAAGGCTTCGTCGGTGTTTACTATCGGGGACGAGGGATCCATGTGGTTAAAGGGGAATGAAACCTTTGGAACAAATAGGCTTGTGTAGAAACAGAAAAATCAAAGAATAAGAATGAAGAAAGTTTGAGAAAAATCAGACAAATAATGAGAAAGTTATGAGCATTTGAATATTGCAATCACTAATGCTATGGAGATCCTCCCATTGGCAATGCGACAAGGATGTGTGATGTCACTGATGAACAACTTTCCCTTTGGTGGACTATAAAATACCCTCAAAATGTCTCTTTTTGCTTTTTCTTACGATGATACAAACTCTTTATCCATTATGTATTCTTAAAAAATATGTATTACATGCCCTCATGTAGAAAGAACACATGATCTATGGATAGATGTGATAAAAGAGGCAATTCAAGTGAAATATATACTAAAGTAATGGGGAGAGTTGTTCATCAGTGACATCACACATCCTTGTCGCATTGCCAATGGGAGGATCTCCATAGCAATAGTGATCGCAATATTCAAATGCTCATAACTTTCTCATTTATTGTCCGATTTTTCTCAAACTTTTGTTGATCTGTTTCTTTGATTTTTCTGTTTTCACACAAGCTATCTTGTTCCAATGGTTTCATTCTCCTTTAAGCAAAAGACCAATGCAAATCATTTATAATAAAAGGTTATTCAATTCAACTCATTATAACATAGATTCAATTACAATTTCCTAAAATAATGCGAGACTTGATAATGCAATGATTTGTTTCTCAACCGATTTCAACTCTTTTAAATTTATTTTAGTCCTTATTTTGCCTAATATTATTTTTTTTCGATTCAATGATTGGTTTTAGGTCGAAGTGACCCTGTACAGACACAAAAGCCATGTTAGCGTTTCATCAGCATTTATTGACAAGATGTCAGATCCAACAACTTTCCTTATTTTTGATTGGCTGAGAAACACAGGTACCTGACTTGACTCTGGAAACTGTGGGATAAAAACTCTCTCCACGACTCAGATATAAGTGTTATTGCGCCATCTTGCGAGAAGATCAGATTACGTCTTCGGTTGAACAGTTTGAACAGGGAATTTCTCACTACCATGCTAAAAATTTCCCCGTTTCGATTCATTGGAAAACTGGAACAATGGTACTTTGTATATAATTAAATCGCCCTTATACCCGTAACACTTGATCATCATCCGACACGTCCTCTCACTATAGGCAGCACACCATATGTCTCCTATGCTCATGTGTTTTAGACTGAGCCTTGATGAAATCACTAAAAAATAATTAATAACGACACAATCCGTGCACTTGCCATTAATAGATAATCAAACATCCTTCATTTCCTGAGGATATGAAGATATTTTTATCGTTTTTATTTCCATAGAGGCTTTGCAATCCATATTTCTGTGAAATTTGAGCAATAATATTCTTTGTCAAACGAATAAAGTCCCCGAAATACCCAAAGGTTCATTGGACTCATCTGAAGTAGTAATCGACCAAATATATGCTCATGTGATTAAAAAGTTCTTAGACGTGCATCATTGATTCTATATGAATTTATTTCTATACAAAAAACAAGAAACCCCCTGCTATGACGGAACTAATTCGCAGTGTGCGACCTATGTAGCACCCAGATATTAGTGATATTGCGCCACCTTGCGCGAAAGTTCTCATAATTATGATTTTGACAATCGCCGTCAAAAAGTTTGACGTTTCATGGCACGAGTCTATGACTGGCGTGATTTCTGTAGAGATTGAAGAGCGCCATCTTATTCAACTGTGGAAGAAAGTAGGGAGAGGGAGAGACAGAAGAAAGAAAAAAAATAGAGAGATGGAGGGAGAGGGAGAAGAAGAGAGAAAGAGAGGGGGAGAGATAAGGACAGACAGAAATAAAGTGGAAAGAATTAGGGAAGGAAGGAAATTGATAAAACCACCGAAATTATATTCCAAACAAGAATTAACTACTGAAATACATATTTTTCTTCATTTGTCAATTTACCATTTTATGTGTTCGTATAATTGACAATCATATTTATCTGAATAGAGTTATACATGATTATACCATATACATGTGAACATAGTAACTCATTAATGGAACATACAAATTAATGTCATGCGTGATAATTCTTAATCTTGAGTCGTTTCAATGGTACATAATGAATAATACTTGTTCATGTAAATCCAGTATTTAAATAAATAAAACAAAGAGCGAGGATGAAGCAACAGTAGGAATAAGGTATCCCAATAGATATAAGAATATGCATGGATTGCCATGTTAGTTCCAGAATATATGGATTATTTCGAAAAAGACGTCATAATACCATGTTTTCGAGATGGGTATGCGCTTAATGGTATCTTAAAAAAGGCATAACACACAAAAAAAGAAAAAAATATATAGCAAAAAAAAAAATGCGCATGAAAATCAAGGTTATCCAATAAGATAACCAAAGTTCCATTGTTATCGGAGGCACTAATATGAAGTTATAGTCATGTCATAGTAAAGGCGGGCAGGTAATTTTGTTATATACCCTATGTGACGGAGGACGGACAGGCAGACGAACGACTATCCCCGAATGGAACTGGAACCAAATCAGATATTGATGTTTCAAAATGTAACTCGAAAAAATCAAGAGCAACTTTATTGCTGACCAGTCACAAGCTCGCATTTCGAACTCTGCATTCAGACTTTCTGAGTTGCTCTTGCTCTTCCTTATCTGAGTCCCTGGTAAGACTGAACACAAATATCAAATAATTACTAAAAACTGCACCATTATTATCATCCCATTCATCAATAGGCCATCGAGTGCTCTAAAATGAAATAATTCATTCACTTCGCTATTATTTTGAGAATGCAAGGTGAGATCTTTGCCAAAACCCATGTACTCGACGGATGTGCAAAGCTGGCGTAAAGATGTGGGGAGGGGTGGGGGTGGGAGTGGGAGTGATTACCACGGTGTAACATGGAATGTTTGGCCTGCCTATCAGGGAGTTCCTTGGTATTTTTATTAATAGAAATTTGTGAACTCGTAATTATTCATATGTGTATAATTAATAAATGTAGAAAGGATCATTTTGTGAAAACTGCCAAAACAGAAGACAATATATCGCAAAATACACTGCAAAAAGGGACATGCTTTTCCTTTTTATATACCGGAAAAAAATCAGAATGGCCCCTATAGGCGATGCTTGTATGCGTGGCCTCCTGTATATATATATATATATATATATATATATATATATATATATATATATATATATATATATATATATATATGTCGTAATACGTAATACTAATTACGATTTCATTTGTATGGTTTTGTTCCACTTTGTTTCAATGCATTATAGGCCTGATGAAGGCCCTAATTCTGGCCGAAAGCTAGCCGAAATAAAGAGATACTTGAAGCTACGTCTTGCATCAATGATTGAGTCATTTACGTCTATATATATATATATATATATATATATATATATATATATATATATATATATATATATATATATATATATATATATATATATATATATATATATATATATATATATATATATATATATATATATATATACATATATATATATACATATATACATGTAGTTAAACCAAAAAAATTGCATAATTTGTAACAAAATAATTTTGAAAAATTACGTTACTCATATGCACAAAGACAGAAAAGGAATAAAGATGAAATCAAAATCAAAGGCAAACACAATGACTTGTAACTTCTATCAAAGTAAACAATCAAATTCACAAGAAATCAAAATTTGACTCCTCTGTATCACTGAACACATTCATTATCAAAATCACTAGACGTATTATCTCCATACCAAGGAATTACAGTGAACGAGGCTGTGACGTCATAATAGGAATGATACAGATTGACTGCATGAAGTCATCGCCTACTGGGATACGTGCTGTGAACACAACAAATGTATTACCTCTAGTGTTTTGACAAGTAATTGCTTCATTTTTGAAGTCTTTCCGAATCATGGAGTGACCAATTTCTTCTTGAAAAACAACCTTTTTTTCTCTTTTCCCTTTCACTCACTACTTACAAAGCAGAAAAGGGGGAATGTTGGTCTGCTTCTTGCGTATTACAAAAGATTGATACAGTCAGCTTTTTGATGTTGTTTCGTAAAAGATGAAAAATATCATTATCTTATTTTCTTATTACCTATAAAGTAGTCAATTTGATGTCACCGTGGAAGCAAATGGAAGATTGGCACCTTGCAGTCAAATTACATTCAAAGGGATAATGATCAAAGTGGAAAGATGTTTTTGTAAGCTGCTAGAAAAATAGCAGGGTGTATCTTCATTTCGTTTGTGAGATATTGGCGGATTTCAGGAGGCGATATGGAACTGGGGGACTCGTTGCATAAAGAGAAGAGTTTTTAGAGGTGTTTTTATGCAACAGAAAGAAATCCAGCGCAGCTCCCAATTTATGCAGAATACAAATAGTTTTGGTATTTCGGAGCTGCTTTTCATTTTTACATATAAAGCAAACTCACTATGTACCTGTACCAAACATCCAGCTTGAACTATATATATATATAAACTTTCATCGACTGTTGCTGCTTGAAACAATAGCTAAAGAGCACCTGGCTCACCGGGGGGGGGGTTAATTTTCTGTCTTCATTTTGCATCGGTGTCCTCAAATTAGGTAGAAAAATCAAATGTAGCCAACACCCCTGCAAAACTGATATGGGTAGAAAAGGAAAATGTGAACACCACCTAGAAATATGGACAGAAGTATTGAACTAATTGGATCGCTTGAATCATGTTATCTCATTTCGTAGTTTCGATTGACTGAAATGTATCAAACTGCTTTCATTTTACATTCCATAGATACACTCTAAAAAATGAAGTGCTAATTCAGCTCTTAAAGAGCGTGTATAGTGACTGCACTTCGGAGTGCTGATTTGTCTAGTTCAAATTTGAACGAGAAAAATCAGCACTCCAAAGTGCAGTCACTATACACGCTCTTTAAGAGCTGAATTAACACTTCATTTTTTAGATTGTACACATCATAGGGGAGTATTAAAACAAGTACTATTTTCCTATTTATGCTTCGTTTCTTGACTTAAATGATCTAGAAAATTATCCAAGTCGTTTGTTATTGTCCTTTTGTTGCTTTCTTCATTCGTTGTTTTCCTGTTTATAATACGCTTATAATTATGTTCTATTCCAATCTCAATCAACTGCAAATCATGATTTTGTGATTAATGTTTATAAAGATAAATGAATGAATCAGCGTAGAAAGGAAGATCCCCATCTAAACACCTATCCCGTCATGCTCTATTACTTCCGGAGCTCATGATAATGATAATGATAATAAATATATTAGCAGTAATAAAACAACGATGACTATCATAACAATGCTGACGATGATGACAATGATGGTGATTGTAATCATGGCAACGAGGAATATTATCAAATTAATCACACTCACCATTATCATTAAAACAAAATTCTATTGACCATAAAGATGATATTCATGAGTTGTGAATGGATACATATAACTGAAAGAAAAATGAAAAGGGGTTTGTTTATGAAAAAACGAGCTCTTGAAAAGACCCCACCCTCTTGCCCTCGAGCGAGATGACGCGTGTGAAAGAATCCGTTTTAATTGCCTCTTCTTTATAGATACCGTCATTAAGTTTAAGATCTTTGCCTTCATCCAGCAATTCATTTCTTTAGAGGTTGTCCCTTTTCCTTAAACATCTCCCATCTCCAGGCGATGTTAGGGGCAGGCATAATAAGGAGATAGGGCCATAGGCCAAGATCGTGCGCGAAGTCGGGGCATTTTAATAAACGACTCTTTTGTATGGCATCTTTTCTTAAGATGAGCCGAATTGGTCGTTCATGTTGGTTTTAAGTCAGCGCCATTTCAGTGTTTACACGCTAGAGGGAGATAGAATCATGGGCATTTATCACTTCAAATGATCCTGAGTATTTAATTGAATCGGGTATAAGAGGGGTATCTTAAACGTAATTTAAAATGTCAGCATGGTGAGAATGCTTATGGTGCATGTCTGCAAACCAGCGCAATTCATAACTGGAAGTTTTTAATCTCTATGACAAGGATTATTTTTTCACTTCTAAATTTCCCCTCCTCTCGAGTGATAACGTTCACCCACATTATACTTACTGGAAAGTAGATAACTTTAGTAAAAAAGAAAGAAAAATACATAATGTCTGTTTAGAGAAACGGCTTTCAGCAAAATAATTTGGCAAGAATGTTCCTTTACTGTGTTGTTAACTAAACTCTGTTCATAAAAAAATGAATTGCCTCTTCAAGTCATGCATGGCTGAATCTGCTTAAAGGCAACTGTCACTTTTCAAAAGACACAGAAGTTATTTCTTATGCCAAAAGAGTCAATAATGTCGTTTGTTGCATTGACGTGTGTTCACTCAACAATGGCATGGTTACAACCTCCTATATGCTTGTACAACATGTGGAGACACTTTCTGATATAAGTTGATTTTTCTTCGATAAAAAAATTATGAAAAAAGTGCAATTTATATTTTATAAATTCGAAATCATTAATCTTTAAGACTGATCCACATTCAACATTTTAAGCTCTGCTTTTCAGCTTTATGAAATTAAGAACATTTGAAGCGACTCGTTAAAATCCCAAAAATGATATGGATAGAGACTGAGTAGTAAACATAAATCTCCATAATTGACATGAATTCTATTGCTTTTCTCTCATCTAGAATTCTGGTAATTTGTAAATTTTGACGTGAACCGTGTCGACCGAAAAGACAAATCTGAGCGCCATCCATGCGGTAAAAACGAACAAAAACAAACAAACAATAAAACAACAACAACAACACCAACAACAATAATCGGTGATTGCTATTCTTTTTTTAGTAACTTCATAATCATGGTGAGATGAATAGACAAAATTATATAAATAGCATCAATCGTCACAGATTATTTATGCCATACAATATCATTAAAAAAATTAAGTGATTGGTGAAATATTATCTCTGCATTTGGTCTCACAATGTAAGATTTTAAAACCTGGCAAATTGCATTGTTATTTTAAGAAGACGCGGTTGAACACGACAAACGCTATACTATACATGGACGCAGTGATTCATTTTGTTTTACCGGGACAAACTTTTTAGGTGGAAAAGGTGTGTGTTATTATATGATGATTCCGACAGTATGGAGGACTTTCTCCACAGTAGGAAGTAAAAAAAATGAGCACTGACGAAAAATGGAAATGATTATGGACCAGCCTGGGGATATAGAAAAATCCTGAGACGATAATTGAGCGAAAAATTAAATTGTTTCCTTGGCGGGACGAGGCTTGCTTTGAAGTGGCACCGGAGACCGATGCTTTATAGAAATAGATATCTGCAATAAGCGGTCGGAGTTAAACGGGTGAGACATGCTTACCTCACGGGGCGGGCTCGGGGGCCTGACCACTGAGGAACGCTAAATGGCTGACCTCGCAACACTTTCAGATGTTACTTTATCGTCAGCTTTGAGATTTATCTTTTTTTATATATATCTTCCATCCTCATCTTTTATGGATAAGTGAGGTGGATTGGCAGGGAAAGACATTCTTATTATTATTTTCTATCACCAGGGCAATTTGATAGGGGCGGCGATGGGGTTTTGGCAAGACAAACTCAAAGTGACGTCACATTTACTTTAGTGGTGAAAATAAAATTCTAGATAATGACACCACATCTTTTTTCATTTGAGCCTTTTCTCATAATGAATTCGTCAATGCTAGGTGTTAATTTGAAGAGACTGAGGATATCACAATGTAATTTGGCAGGCTGTAAAAGAGAAAATTTCCAGAAGTTATTTTCTCCCATATACTGTTAGAAATTTATCCTTAAAATACAAGAAGTTCCTGCAGCAGAGTCTCGACATGCTCGAGGACACCTGTAATCTTACCAGATTGAGCAATCTTACATTATATCATGTAAAATTACAGGAAACTGGTATTTGGTGTATGGAACCTTACAAATTTCCTTGAATGAAACACCCTTTTTAAACAGACCTGTTATGTTAAATTTCAGAAAAATTCCTGTTTTATGAATTTACAGAATGATTATTTTATTGCTTTCTGCAAAATCTTGTTTTTTCTGTTAAATCAGGGTTTTCATGCACTGTAAAAACTTGCGGTGTTAAAACTGACACCAATTGGGGTTAATAGAGGACCACACCCTGAAGTGTTAAAATTACACCCTAGAGATTAAACATAACACCAAAGAGTGTAAATGTAACAACAAAAGATGTTGTTATAACATCTATAGCAGCAAAACTAACACCACCAATTTAACACCGGTGTAAAATAACTGGTGTGGTCCTCTATGTTTACCGGTTAACACCACAGTTTTTGCTGTGTAACAGTGTAATTAAATGACACTTGAAACAAGGAAATTTTTGAAAGACTTGTAGTAAAGCATGATTTGATCAAAGTCGTTCTTGCATTTCCATAATTTTACGAAATTAATACGTTTTCACTTCAGGGTTGCATACCAACAAGGTGGTAACTATCGTTTTGTTTATTGACTATGTTGACGGTCGGCACTGCATCAAACATTTTGCTATAGTGAAAACGAGTTTGTTCTTTGCCCTATATACTTTAAGCAAATATTCCCCATATGATTTTTGCGATTATTTTATTCCACATGCCGCAGCAGACTATATCTATTTTATATATGTTTATGTAGGTATATATATATATATATGTATATATGATTGATTGATTGATTGATTGCATTTATTCTTTTTCATTTCAAATTTAACAAAAGTTACAATGTAAAGCATAACACAAAAATATCATATACAGAAATGAAAAAAGGGAACCCACTGGAAAGCAAAGCTTGTTAGTATGGGTTCCCTGCAATAAATAGTTAAAGTATATCTTTGATCAATGAAAGTCAATTCGTAAGTTAAAAAGGTTTGTACAATGAAATAGAATACCAGTGGGGTCAAGCTTTTTATGTTTACTAACTAAGTTACAATAAACAGAAAAAATGTTATATCGTGCCCCTGCTGTATAAATAAAAAAAACCTAAGTTCAGGAGTGTTTGAACAGACAATCACTTGGACAAGAGAGGACGAATACTAAAAACAAAAAAAAGACAAAAACAAAAACAAATATATATTAAGGTGTCATAATCTATGATAAATTTTCCTTTGAGATTTAGACAACGCCTGCCAAACAACTTTTGGTTCCTCTTCTTCAAATTGCTTTTTCTCACGAACTGGATAATGCGCGAAGTATTTTATAACATAACTTTACAAAATACAGATAGTTTTACAAATAGTGGGTGTTATAATTATTTTTTAACAGACAAGGGGGGGGGGACGGTGGGGGAGGAGGTTCCCCTGGATATTCGAATTTGTACAGAGCCTTTTGGAGAAGGTCGTCTCCCCCCCCCTCCCCTCCCATGGACCGAATCTCACGAAATCGCTGCCTGTGCTCTCCTTTCTTATTTCTTTCTTTGTATCCTGTGTTCTTTTCTTTTTCTTTTCCCGTTTTCACTATACTTTAAAACCCCTTAAGGGACGGTTGCCCCTACCTCTGCAGCGATCTCATGTGTTTTATCTGAATAATACATGCTTTACCCTAATTGAGATCTTTCAGTGATCTGTTGTCATGGTTAATGTACGTTAAAAAATGTACTCGATTATAATTCTTCTTTCTTTGAATATTTATAAAATAATTTCATAGGTGCTTTTTCTTGAAAACTAGAAGAGTTATTTCTTCCTTTGTCTAGTTCAATGCGACTCTACCATTTATTATAATTTTTTTTTGCAATTCGAAAAGATTAAGCCTATAAAGAATTGGTAAAATTTATCATCGTATAAATAGGAGGTCCATAATGAGAGCGAATTGAATAGTAGGTAGCTGATCGCATTGGTCTTCATGGTCTTGGTGACCTCAAGTGCCCTCTTGCTGGGTTTCTCCCCTTTCCTTATAACAGTTACAGACTATTGCAATTTGATAATGATACTCGCAATTCTTAGCCATCTCCCTTGGGGCTTGGGGGCCGATATCCAAGTTCACTGGGGTCCTACCCTCGGGGAGCTTCCCCGTGCCGCGGAAGCCAGCAGCGCGTGTTCCTTACTGACATTCCCCGCAACTGAAACGAATCTTATACCGCTAAACAAATCCTGGGAGGGAAGCCGAGCTCTTTTATAGATATTAAAGATTCCAGTCTTTGAAGGATAATATTTATCCTAAAATAACGATTGGAAGAGCGACCTTGGACTTCATCGCTGATAAGGTATATCGCGCCCTCTCTTTACTGTAATGAGTCGCACGTTTACAACGCGGCGCTTTGATACTTGAACGGACGTCTTCAGGTCATTTTTCTCCTTATCTCTCTTTCAATCAATCGGCACGGTTTTAATATGAGGAATATTATGATACCGCGAAATCTTGGCATAATACACATCCCTTCTTATCTAATATATCTAATACGATTTTAAGTTATTCTTACAATCCTGGGCCGTTATTTTAGACGGGTTTAACTCCTGAAGACGGGCGGTGAAATTAAAAACCGTTTCAAAGAGATTTGTGAGTGCGAGGCCTTCAACTCCTAATCATTTTAATTGGCATGTATGTATAAGTTATTTTTCATTTTGTAAAATCTCTCTTCTTTTTCCCGAGACGCGAACAGTGTAGAGCGATTAAAATTTTCTATTAATCTCAATCGACCTTCTTCATTTTGGAACCGATTGTGATATATAGGGGATGATATAGTTTGTGGAATACACTTTTTAAAAAAGGAATCTCTTACTATCAGTTTGACTAGGTATCACTTTTTGTGACTGGCTTTCAATCCCCTATCAAACTAGTGTGCTATATCACACACATCCCCAAAATTTCCAGGTTTGGGGGATGCTGTTCACAATGGTCTACATAGCAAAAACTGTGGTGTTAACCGGTGTACATAGAGGACCACACCAGTTATTTTACACCGGTGTTAAATTGTTGTGTTAGTTTTACACCTGTAGGTATTATTACAACACCTATGGTTGTTACATTTACACACTTTGGTGTTATGTTCAATCTCTAGGGTGTTCTTTTAACTCCTCAGGGTGTGGTCCTATATTAACACCAATTGGTGTCAGTTTTAACACCACAGTCTTTACAGTGTACAAAGGTAGCAACACAAACATTTTTAAAAATGATATTCTGTACATGATATAAGTTTATAATTACTATCATCATCGTCTTCTTTATAATCCTTATTAATGTCAAAATAATCTTCATTTTCATTTTTGTACATTTAAAATTTACACTTTTTTAATTTATTCTCTTCGCACTCGCATCGCTCCCTCCCAATATTTTTTTGGGAACAAGGTGAACGACGGGTGTGTCTACACACATATACGCACGTCCCGATGTATATTTTGGTGGCCAGGGGTACTTGCCCCCCCCCCCCACCGAAATAAATGAACAATGATGATATTGCAATAAGTAAATAAATACAAAATAAAAAGTCAAAAGTTAAACGACCAAGAATAATAAATATTATTTTCTAAACATTATTTCAGAATCTTTCTCAAAATCAGATTTTCATTTTGAAAATGTCAAATTTCACGAATAGTACATACTGTGAGTGCCATATTGACCACAACGAGTGAAATACGATTTCTCAGGACGAAGAAAAGCAATCCAATTATTATTATCTTTAATGATCTATATCAATTTCACCATGCAATAAGGCACGATATTGCACAGGAATATGATACAGATAAAAAATAAACATTTTCATAGTATACCTTAAAATTTTTGCGATGTTAAAACTTGAATAATCATTTTGATATTCTTATGGACAGTGAAGTACCTCAATTGAGGATAAATAGAAAAAAAACCTATTCCACAAAAGTCCCTTAATCCAGAGTATTGATGAAAATTAATGAAACCTATAATAATTACTTTACGTAAAGAGTGTGTGCTAAAAACCTATTAACATACCTTGTGTAGGAATATCGTCATGAATTCGAAATCTTTCTGGTAAGATTTCAATGCTTAAAAAAGGTCAAGACACTTAAAAGGAGTTCAGAAAAACATTATAGTTTTCATTAGAATAGCAGGGGTTCATGACATTGACATGGTTGTCGAGCAAAATACAGTTATGGTAGACATTTTGAATCCAGGGGGTCCTCTATGCTTCTATTCCTCCGTCGTTTTGTCATCATTTTTTTTCTTGTTTCTTTTCACATATATAAATTTCTAAACGACTAACATGAGAGGGGCGGTTATACGGCGATCGTTGGAATGGGAGTTGTTAGGATTTCAACTCAGAAATCGACGCTTATGAGAGATGTCAAATATTGTCATGTTTTTTTTTAATATTTGGTTAACAAGTCAAAGTTCCTATTGTACCTTTAGGTATATGACTCGATAGTCATTTGTGTTATTTTTGTGTCCAATTTGGAAAAAACGACAATATTTTTTGTCTTAGCTTTGTGTGCGGCGAATGACATCTTTGAGCGATTGATCAAAGTATTTACTACATGCATAGAATGGGCCAAGATGATAATCAAATCAAATTAAATCAAATCATTTAATTGATTAAAAAGATGAATAATGCTTACATATCTTATGGGTAAATGAATCCGTATAATAAATCGACAATTTTTTTAGATAAATAATTAAAGAAAATAATGAACAAACAGATAAACAAATATGAGTAAATTAGTAACATATATATATATATATATATATTGGTAAATATGAATAATGAACGAATACGTAAAGGCCATGTTTTTGCTATTTTATAGGTGTTGTACAGCTCAGAGGATAGGTCTCCGGACAATGAACCATAAGGTCCAATCCCAATGCTGCGCTTGCGTCATTTGACAAGGCATTTATCTACATTTGTCACTCTCAACCCAGGTATAGTAAGTCCATGGGTACCCGGTAGAATTCCTTGAATTCTCAAACGCCCGATCAGGTTAGCCGTGCTTAAGCCGGATTAATATTTATGCAGCGCTTAGAAATATTGTATGAAATCATATTATTCCCCCCCCCCTTTCGGTCTAATGGGAGACGCATGCCCCTCAGCCCACTGCTAAACACTCGGTGAGTTCACGGTGGGTAAGATTCGAAGCAGATGGTGAAGCCCAGATTTAGTGGTATGAGATATTACGTGCCTCATTCACGAAATGATTAGAAAGTCAATGACCACGACCCTCTTACCGTTCGGCATCATTGACCTCGCCGTCTAGAGCTCATAATTCTTTTATCCGTGAATGGCACCGATGTGGCTTGGCCTATATGCGTATTTTTGCAGATAAAATAACAAGTTGTCAAAAATGACTTAATTTCATGTCCCCCCCGAAAAGAATGTATAGTATACAGACATTTTTCATCTATGCCCTGATTGATTTTGCCAAGTTAAACCACGTTGCTTACGGTTGGGCCATGTTTGAAGGAAGGAGCTGAAAAGCAAAATGTATAAAAAAATAATAAAAAAAGGAGGGGGGGGGAGTAAATGCAATTTAATGAAGCCCATGAATAAAATTGTAAAAGAAACTCAGCAAATGAAAATGAAAAGTCTTTGTATTTTATAATGACTATGAATCCAGGGGTATAAAACTCTCTGTTAAGAGATTTTTAAAAATTTGATTATGAAATGAAAAACGACAGAACCATGATAAGTCAATGACATCGCATGGAGCGATAATGAACTTTGTGTATATTACCCAACCACAGGTTATTTAAAAAAATGATTTTGCAAATTTAACGTATTTCACTTGTTTATTTATTTATTCATTTTTATTTGGGGGGGGGCGTTACTTCTTTAAAAAAGGGTGTGGCCTCATACCTGTAAGCAATACACGTATTCCATCAGTTATATCATGGTAACAAAATACCATAAGCGCATGGCCGTACGCAGCGGGAAAGGGGGCAGTTGCTCCACGAAAAATTGAAAACTTACATCTTTTACACAACATTGGAAATTATGTCTAACTACTCCCAGTTATCTTTCCGATCATCGTCATATCCCCCCCCCCCATGCTACCTGAGAGGCCAGCCATCGCGCGATGTCCCGCTGGCAACCAGTCCAATGACCAAAGACCCCCCCCCAATAAAAAAAACATCGCAGGTACATCGTACGGTAGCTTATATTCTACGATTTTGAGGGGCACCGTAGGAGGGTGCGAGTGGATGTTTTGATGTCATTTATGGCCATCGCACGATTTCATGTGTTGGGCGACGTAAAATACCTTAGAAAATCATATAGATGGTTGTACGGAGACAGTACAGATATCTTTCTTGTAGCAGTCGGCGGTTTATTTTCAGTACGCCTAATGCCAATTCGTCCCAATTATCAACTCGTTCACTATCATTCGGTCTACCATCAGATGGTCCACTATCCTCTAGGTCTAATTGCCATTTCGTCCACTCACCATTTCGTCTAATAACCAGTTGTTCCAATAGTCTTTTATTCCATATACCATTTGGTCTAATTGGGCAAAATGAAATGGATATTACACCAATTGGTTATGAGTCGAAATGTTCATAGACATGTTCATAGAATGGTGATAAGACGAAGTGGAGATTGGACCAAATGGTTGATAGCTGAAATGATAATGGACGGAATGGCATTAGAATAAATGAAAGTATGTGGTGAGTGGACGAGCTGGCAGTAGACGAATTGGCAATTTACAAGTCGAGCGGGGTGTGAACATTTTCGGTGGCCGAGCAGTGCCCTCTCGATTACCTATTACCCAAGGCCAATCCTTGGTCAAATCGGGGAAACTTTTCTTTTCAAACTTTTCAAACTCTTGTTTGCGACCAGCCCGTGACCGCTCGACAGCCTTTTATCCAACGAGTTAAATTTTTGACATAATTCGTTCGACGGCGACTGCTCGATTACGTCGGCGCCCGGACGGTGACCACCCGGGCACCGAGCGTTGTAAAAGTGAGAAGTTTAACTTTGCGCTAAATCTTGAGCAACGAAGGAGCGATGCCCCCCGAACAGCCGCCGCTTGGTACTCGCGGCCCGGTAGCCGAGCAGGCTAGTTTGTGTGTTGTGACCGTAGCCTTAATATGCCAGTAAATGGCACGTACCTGGCTAATCGTACGATGGCCCTGCGTTATGTTAAAGGGCTACGATGATAGACTTTGAAGAAGTTGTATAACGCCGCGCTCTCGTATAGCCTATACATTCAGGAGATGGTTCAATTTGAAGGATGCGATCACATGACGAACCTTATGATGATCAGAGACCTATTGTAAATTGTGCATTAACCGTCCATGTTAATATGAGGATGAAAATTTGACACCATCGATGTATACTTTTCTGTACATGACACACTAATTCTCGCGCAAAGGAATTCCTAACAGTGCGAATCGCCACAAAGGCGCGCCCTTGACTTGGAAAAAACGGACAGTTCAGCGCGCTTGTGTGTGCTTGGGGTCTAGCGATGCTTCGCTCTATATGCATGCTGTTACACATAAGCAGTCGTTTACACGTCGACATATATTTCGATGTGTATTCGGAAATTCAGTGCTGATTGCATTTAACATGTTTAAAGGAATTCCTTCATCAAGGAAATAACGCTTCGTGAGCACTTTTAACATTCTGATTTGTTAGTAAAAATGTTTTGATTGAAATATCTGTACGGGTATCTTTACGAATATGATTATGCAGGCCGTCATCGTGTACCATGCATGTACAGTATGTGAACGTTCGAAAGAACATTCTTAGTGTGTGATAGCGGTGATGTCATGTGACTAGTATGCGGCCATAATGAACAGCATCGTGTGAGAGTAAATGGGTTGTGGAATCTGTTTTCGACTTCACATCTCGCTTTAGCAACCCATTGACTTGATAGAACATGCCCCACACAAAGGTTACCCGCTAGCTTCGAGGAGTTGGCCCTGACTTGAAAAGATATGACGCGGGGACCAGCCGCCTAATTACGAGGGCGAAAGAAAGTTATTAGGTTATGGCCGACGGAGGGGTGAAATGTGACAAATTGAATGTTCCCGGGTCGGTTTTGGAGACAGTAACAAGATGACTTGTAATAGCTGCTTAGTTTGATTTCGGCTTGGTAAGGGGTTACCAACTGTGATGCTCCCAGCGTGAATTGATGGAGTAGAACTTAAGGCAATAACTCACTCGCTAGGGGGATAATAGAAGGCAAAATTGTGGTGTGGCTTCGGCTACCACCCGCTCGGCCCTGGTCCGACCTTGAAGAGCGCCATCCTAAGGCGAGCATCATCTAGTCTTATTTGATTGAACATTTTATACGGCATCCTTGACTGTAATGATACGACTTCCTTCTTAATCGACGCGCATGGTTATGAGGGTCAAAGGTACTGACTGCTGAAATAGCTGAGGTACGAAGGGTTAAGAGGATGATGGTAAAGCCTTTAAGGAAGCGATGGCTAATGGATGTCGGCATTTGGCAAGTTAGAGAGGTTCTTTGTGGGAGAGGAGGCGGTACATTGGGTAGCCATCATGCTGTGTCACCTCTTAACTTGAAACAAAATGTTTATACCAAACTTCGACCAACTCGGCAATGAAGTTGCAATTACTCTCCTAGTATGGCGTATAATGACTTAAAGGCGTTTCCTTAGGGAGTCTGTGCCTTCCGTGACTCCATGTACATCCATTGGTGTGGCAGGAATGCTTCTACCGTTATACCATTAACATCGTCTTGGAAGAGAGAAGGAGGTACAATACCTGAAGCCCTTTGTACGGATTTGAAGGCGAGAAAATGAAAGATAGGTCGGGAAAGATATAGCGGACAGCTGGGACGGCTCCCCTACCGCGTCAGGCGGTGAGAGTGATATTGTATCTGAAGATCGCAGCTCAAGCTTGGAATTGGAACATGAAAGCACCGACATATTTTTTTCTTCTTCTTTGACACTGAGAGCAATAACCCTGTCTACCATTGCTATTGTCCGACAATTATCCCCCATTACGCTCTCATCTCGTCAACTGGGGTATTAAACCTCTGCACTTTTTTACATGACGTAACAGAGGCCAAAATAACCGACTAATAGCGACTCCTCGCTGTTGCTACTGAGTCGGAAAAGATGGCTAAATCATAACCTAATGATATGCGTCGGTGGTATGGCGAATCAATGCTTCGTTGGAGCTGCCAAAACACTCCATGATTTTTCTCGAATGACTTGGGGCTATTAAACATTTAAAATGCTTCGACTTGATTTCAGTATTCCTTCAGCAAGGTCATTCCTATAGTTTTCTAAAGTGTAGACATTTTCATGAGCATTGTCTGGTGAAATAGTGGATCGATCCACTCTGAACCACGAGGGTTGAGGTTCAATTCCTACCCTAGCTGGTTCTTCTGTCTGTTGGCAAGAAAATAACACAAATCCTTGCACTCCATTCGGGTTAAGAAATGTATCTGGGAGGAACTTATTGGCCCGTATTCACAAAAGAGCACCCCCCTGGGTTTAAACTTCTTTTGTGAATTCGGGCCAATCTGTGAAAGTCCAGTTAGTTTATTTCAGCTAAAGTCTGGTAAACTTTTTACACAAAAGAGAGTAAAGGGTTTAGAATGATATAAACAAACTAAGTTAGGTTTACGCAGCAAAGTCTTCTATGTTGATTTAATCCAATAAAACTATAAATATCGTAAACCATTTCGACAAAACGATCCATGGAAAATAAAACGAGCTGCAAGATGGTCATTATAAGATATGTTCAACAACAAATTCAAAACATCAAATTCAGTAAGTGTGTTGGGAAAGTTACAGTCACAAAGATCCCTCTGTATAAATGAAGACTATAGGAGATGAAAGGGTGAATGGTATACAAACAAAGCGTTTCATTGATAGCGATAGTAAGAATTATACACACGAGGAACACGCCCGAGTCATAGTCGAGGGTAAATGGTAACAAGACAGTGCGTGTCACTATTCTCATGCCCGAAAATAGAGTATAAGATATTGACGTTGTTCCATTGCAAAACTATGTCGATATAGTCATTATTATATACAAGTTATTTCATCTTATATTTTATTAGGATCAATATAACATTCTATAAAAGGTATTTGCGATGAAAATAGGACAATGATATCTAATTAAGATGTAGATAGAGTTTTATTGTGGTTCATTGCAGTGAAAGATATATGCATTCAGTCTATTCGATCTTAATCTTGAAAAAAAAGGATTAATGGCTTTCTTTATGTTTTTATAATAATAATGATGCGCAATACTTCAGCGGTGCTTCGAAATGCATATTTTGGTCTATATACATGATTTGCCTGTACAATTTTAGAATATATTGCACGATGCTCGAAAATCTGACGAATTCTCCACTGGCTCACGTAAAATGGTGACCTACCGTGCAACATTGCACGGTCTAATAAAATAATGATGATCACTAAAGATAGAAAGAATAGAAATGAATGAGATACTGTGGTGTCTGGTAATCATTTCTTGGAGTTGAAGCACAGAATGATAATTTACTACATTTTTAATGATTTTTTTTAATTGAAAAAAAGTAAAAGAAACTAGGCCAAAGTTTGTCCCGACATTGCGTCAACTTTGCCGTGTGCTGAATTTAAATCACTTTCTGTCTTTATGGGTCAACCGTCAAGGAAATAAACTCACGTAAAATGGTGACCTACCGTGCAACATTGCACGGTCTAATAAAATAATGATGATCACTAAAGATAGAAAGAATAGAAATGAATGAGATACTGTGGTGTCTAGTAATCATTTCTTGGAGTTGAAGCACAGAATGATAATTTACTACATTTTTAATGATTTTTTTAATTGAAAAAAAGGTAAAAGAAACTAGGCCAAAGTTTGTCCCGACATTGCGTCAACTTTGCCGTGTGCTGAATTTAAATCACTTTCTGTCTTTATGGGTGAACCGTCAAGGAAAGAAAAAAATGTACTTATAAATTGACAAACTGTCGTAACTACACTAGTTATCAAAGCAGTTCGAATGTCTTAAAGAACATGATGAAAAATAAAAGGTAGAAACTCTTAAAATATAGGCCTACGGGTAGGCTATAAACAAATTAGTTAAACGTTAGTAAATTCTTGTCAAAAGCTAGTATTTTACCAGGTAAGCTACATATTGTAGGACGCACGTCGACGAATCACATTGGATATTCGGTATCACGTGACACATTGACCTTTACAATCCGATGTTGTTACTCTTTCACTCACATCCTAATTTGACCAAGAAATATTTCATTTTAAGATGGAAACTTTGTAGCAAGTTGTATCTTACACTTTTTATGAATATCGTAATTACCCCTCACCGATCGGTCATGCACCATTCCTTAGTGTCCCGCTGATGCTCGTAAAACAATATCAAACCGAGAAGGCAGAGATCACGTGAAGCATTTAATCACTTGATTGGATTGAAATGACCAAAATATTGCCGCGGTGGGACGCCCTCTCGCTCCCCCATTGCGCGATGGTGTTGGTCCGAAGCAGACGACACAAACAGGAAGAAGGGTGGAAGAGGATATATATGAAAGGAGAGAGAGAGAAATAGACGGGAGGGAGAGAGAAAGAGGGGGAGAGAAGGGAGGGGGAGAGAGAAACAGGGGGGGGGGTGGGGTGGCGTAGTGACCAGGCCCGAAAAGTCTTTATAGGAAACTTGTGATCACTGTTCCACTTTTGTCGAGGACACCCACTTAGGTCCCATCTACTTATGGACGACCCCATTGCATTCTGAAAGTCTCTGCAGCTAAAACTTCAAATAAGCGTAAAGCGTCCGATATCATGTATTCATATGAAACCACTTACCTACTTACATTCCCTATAACTGTTTTATTTTCGTTTCCGAATATAAAACACTTTATAAAATGAGTTTTGAAGTACGATAATAGTTCGTTTATATACGGTTCAGAACAATTTAGTTGAATAAGAATTGTATTCTAAAGTGCAATCTTTTATTGTAGAGTAAAGGCAAAACATGTATGAATAGTATACTCCAGGTCAAAAGTTATATGATTTCCTCACGGTGTGGTCTTTTTGGGACACCAACTGGGGTCAGTTTTAATACCACAGTTTTTACAATTAATTTATGCAATGATTACAAAAATGATTATAACCATTCTGTACATGAAAGTACACTGTATACAATGTACTTTCCGAATGGGTCAACTGGAAGTGAAAATAAGGTACATGTTATCTGATAAATATGAAATTAAAAAAAAAGCAAAATTCATACACAAATTCTTGTCATGTTAAACAAAATGTGGATACAATTTAACTTTATACATGAGGTCGCATATGATGTAGATTTAAGAAAAAAGAAAGGCACACATGATAGGTACCAGGAATTCTAATAGTATTTATATTTATTTCCATATAGAAGAGCACTGTTGATTAAATATCTTGCTCGAGAGCAAAAGTGCAGCAGCCGGGGATCGAATCCCGAACTTGTGTGTCTAGTCATGAGGCTTAGACCACTCAACCTCGGCACTTCCAATGCCAGATGACAACGATCAATGCTGTCAACAGTATCGTTAGGTGTATCACAGCCGTATCACATAATACCTGCCAATCAAATTCATATGATCTTCGTACAATAGATCTTCATTGATTAATTGATTTTATTTTATTTCTGCATTCAAGATAAATATGCTTCATAACATCTAGGTGATACATTTAAGTTTTACAAAACAATAAAGCAATTATCATAATAAAGCAATGAACAATAAATATCAACAAGAAGCAATATTCAATTAAAAAATTAACAGTTTAAACGAATGCAGGAGACCGCCATCGTGAGCGGTTAAGCTTTAAAATGATGGCGGCCTTCAGCAGGGTGGTTGGCTCGGGGGTTGGCTATGGAAGCTTAAAAGTGCCACCAAGATGTTCAGATAATCATCTCGTCGTGTCTACAATCCTTGAAAAAAATGATGAGATGACAATAACTTGGATCTCGTCATACATCCCATAGGAAAGATGATCAGATGACAAGATCTTAATGGATCTCGTCATCTACATCCCGTGATGGGAGAGATGATGACACGACAAGATCTTGGATCTCGTCATGTCTACATCCGTGGAAGAGATGATCAGATGATAAGATCTTAGATATCGTCATGTCTACATCCGTGGAAGAGATGATCAGATGACAAGATCTTAGATCTCGTCATGTCTACATCCGTGGAAGAGATGATCAGATGACAAGATCTTGGATCTCGTCATGTCTACATCCGTGGAAGAGATGATCAGATGACAAGATCTTGGATCTCGTCATGTCTACATCCGTGGAAGAAATAATCAGATGACAAGATCTTAGATCTCGTCATGCCTTCATCCATGAAAGAGATGATCAGATGACAAGATCTTGGATCTCTTCATGTCTACATCCCGTGGAAGAGATGATCACATGATAAGATCTTGGATCTCGTCAGTCTACATCCGTGGAAGAGATGATCAGATGACAAGATCTTAGATCTCGTCATGTCTACATCCAGTGGAAGAGATGATCATATGTCATGATCTCGTAACTCGCCATGTATCTTTTAGAAGAGATGATAAGATAGCATGATCATGGATCCAAGATCTTGTCATCTGATCATCTCCTCCACAGGATGTAGACATGATGAGATCCAAGATATCGTCATCTCATCATCTCTCCCACTGGATGTAGACATAACGAGAACCTAGATCGCGTCATCTGGTCATTTTTCTTAGGGATGAAGACGTAACAAGATTATTATCTGAACAACCGGGTAGTACCTTTAAGCTTCCATAGTTAGCCATGTGCCAGAAAAAGCTGAAATCATGGTTAGCACTGCATGCCTATTAAAGCGAAAACTGTATACGCGCACTCGACAGTTAAAGTGCTCAGCATACGGATTTAATATAGGCCCTGTTTATGATGTATGTTACGTACACAGAATCTAAAACTAAATTTGAAAGGATGCACGATTTCTTATCACAGATAATTCACATTTGCATGTGAAGGTATATAGATTAAATTTCCTGGTTCAGCGGTAGATTTATTTGTCAAATTAAGAGGAGTGTTCCATGGATTCTTCAATTCGGTTCTAAATTTCCTTTCTCATTATAAGCCTGCATTAACAGACTTAAGGGAATGGCTCGATCATTATTTGTTATTCTAGAATAAGACTCATGTTTGTGATTATTGAGTATGGATGAAAATCTCATTTGCAGCTGGGATAGTAAGCAATACTGGCGGCCCGGGTACGATTTGCTCTTGGTCGTAATGTTCAAGTCACCATACACAAGAAAAGAGCAATAAATAACGGTTCATGAATCACAATGTCTGTTTCTGTGAATGATTTTTGCTCTGTAAATATTGTGAATATTGGCATTGTTTTCTTTTGACGTTTTGCCGCCTTTGCTTTCATTTTTAAAATCTGTTACAGTGAATGCTTTGAAGCATGATTTCAATATTCTTGTTTATTTATTCGCACATCAGGGTTCATATCCCCATCGAAAAGTACAAGTGGAAATAGGGAAGAAGATAGGTATAAGATACTGATAATGAGTTTGTTTAGTTTTCCCACCGTTGAAAACATACAAGTTTGACGTCTGGGGTTGCCGCAAAGAGACAAACATGGTCGGAATCATTTGTAATTGCATTTACGGCGATTAAATGTCAAAGGCATTCAGGTTTTTCTTATTAAAAGGCGTCAAAGTAGAATGATAGCTGGTTGTATATCCAGCGGGGTTCTTGGGGATATCGTCTTTGAGGTAATTATCATGCCGATTTGTCCTTTTAGAAGTCTTGTCGGATATGTAGAGAGGTGGCAGAACTATTGAGCAAGTACAAAATCGAGAAAAATCAGGGAGTTATTGATATCCAGCTTAATAGCGGATCAAAAAGCCTGCAGAGATCTTGATCAGTTTTTTTATTCGTCGCAAATAATTCTTCCAGCCTGTTGAACACCTAAACCGTTGCGATATTGTCATATTTGGTGAGGCTCAAACGAATGCCGCTCGAACCCCGGAGCTCCCCCGGGGTGCCGAGCCAGGGAAGGTCCCAATGCGCTCGTGCGCTGACTGCTCTGTTTGCTGGCGGCACCTGACCGCAAGACTCTGTCGTATTGTTGGTGTGTAACAATGCAACCCGCACGGGATCACTGACCCAAAATGATCCGATCAATATTTCGGAAATGATCATAAAGACGTTATTATGAATAGGCGTAATAGTCAGATTAAAAACGCGTAAAATATTTCCACAATGGTGGCAAATATGGCTATTGATTGCTAGTGATTATCCAACACAGAAGACAAAATCAACAACGTGGCCGGGTGTTAGCTTTCGCAGTTTTCTCTCTTGAAATACAAAGCATGGCGACCTAGTAAATTAATTTCTGAGATCTCAGACAAATCCATATTTTCACGTGCTTCACTTGCTAATTGCCATGACAATTTGACCAATATCTTTGAGATTTTAAGTCGTAATTCCTGTGTACTTCTAACGGGGTCAATGGCTTTTGTTTATCGACGGACGCCTGTGGGGCGAATGAAAAGAGGGGAAGTAAACGTAGACGAGTTGCCTCAGGATTTCTGCTATTGATATGAGGAAATCAATATCCAAAAATGGCTTAATTAGTCCAGAATGATCATCAAAGGAAAATTGTTTTGATTTGAATGGACTACCATTGGCCCAGTCTTTTAAATCATATATATAATATCAGACAGAGGGACCGAGGGAGAATCCCATAATGACGTCATGGATTTTTTTTTCCTATTAAATTTTAGTAGGACGCTTTTAATCTTACAAATGTCACGAAAACGGTCAAGACCAATGCCTCCCACCATAGGAAAAAGTCCATCGCTTCTCGCAAACTGCACGTTTCGGGGGGGGGGGGGGGGTAGGGAGATTTTAGGGAATCCTTGATTCGACTTGGACCTACCATCGCTATGTCCATGCAATTTTCCGTGCACCTCAATCAATTATATAGGTGATTAAAATATTTTTCTGCTCTAATTATTGAGCAATATTACTTCGTTTGTACATTACACGCAGTGTGTATATAGTACAATACATGGGCGCGGAACGTGTTTTAAAGTGGGGGGGGGGGGGTTGACCATGCACAAAACTACAACAAGATGGCAATTTTTACTTTTTTTGTACATGTTTTTGGAAAAAATAGTGGGGGCTGAAGCCCACCCACCCCCCCCCCCCCCCCCCCCCCCCCCCGTTTACGCGGCCCTAGCATTAGCTCAGATACCATAATACAGTACTATACAAAGATCCTCAGCCCTGATTCTGGTACTATACATGGAAATGTCATGGAAAGTGAATTGCGATAAATAGAATGCAGCAACCATTCACGAAATATTTTAATCTAAGTCTATAGCTATTTAAAATCATTAACGAAGAAAGAAGATCTGACTTTATGAAGTCGTAACGAATCCTAATGACTTGATTATCTGTGCAACCCTGACCATTAATTAATCGTCGCCTGAACACAAGAGGTCGTGTCTACAAATCATGCTAATGTTACCGCCATATTAAAAAACCACCGGCATAGAATCGATTGGTTTCGAAAACAGGAGGAATTAACTTCCTAATAGATTCTTTGGGCATGACGCACACGGCTAGGGCGCCCCCATGGGTGTGTCATAACCGAAATGGGCCGGAAAAGATTTAACGGTTTAATGAGCGGGGTCCACAGATCGTTACTAAGTGCACTTAAAAGCCCAACATTATGTAGCCAGGCTTGGCCAAATTAAATCGCTGTGGCTAACAATGATTAAGGTTGATTAGCCGAAATTAAAATATTCAAAACAGAAGACCTGAGGTTGTTATCAAGTTATTTACTCTTCAAGGACATATTGTTAATTTCGTGGCAAATTATATGCAAGATAATTATCGAAGAGGCGACGGGGTAAAGATAATTGCCCTTCTTAACAATAACTTGAGATGAATAAAAGCAGGATTGATGATCTGACCGACTTTCGGATATTGCTTCGTCTAATGAAGATATTAAACAATTAAGTATCGCATTTATTTGCCCCTCATCAAAGATGGTATGGACTTCTTATGAAATATTTTTATTTGAATCAAGATTTAAACAGTGATAACGGACATTTGTCTTTAAAGGAATCTTGGATGCCATCGCCATACCCGTGTCTTTAAAGCTGCCTGTCACTTAGTTGAAAACAACATTCCGGTATGCTATATTCTTTAGACCCCCTATGTGGCACCCATCTTCAACCTTTTACACTCTTCAAGGTTCAAGGGGAGTGTAAAGTCCTCAAGGGTAAGTTTGGGAGCGTCGAAAGGGGGAGGGTGGTGGCGGGGGTGGGGGGGTAAAATCATTATGGTATTGGAAGTTAGGGCAGAGTTTATTTAATATTTAGGAACCGAATATCGCCCATCGTTGTGTTTTGATCCAGACAAGTCAAATTTTTAGAGAATCCATTGCCTTGTTACAACCCGCCATCCTGTAACGATGAATCATGAATTGCTGTGAAATGAGCTCACCACGTTCCTCCGTGGTGTGGAGGAGTTTAATACAATATACCTTTCTGTTAGTTATTATTACTTCACTTTATATTCATGATATTCATGCAAGATAATTACCGGGAGCATTTCAAGTAATCAAATTATTGGAATGTAGCTATTCATTCATGATATCTAAAATCTCTACTAATTATAGCGAGATACATCTACACCGCAGTTACATACAGGTGCAATTGTGTATGAGGGGTAAGTTGCCCCTTCTACTCCATGAGAAACTGACATCATAATACCTCGTAATAATCCCGGGATGAAAACACATTGATAGGTCAAGTACTGTGACAATTTACAACTGAATCTGTTTTGAGCCTCTTTAATTAAGAGCGTTCTAGAATGCTAGGAGGGGGCATCCGAACGATTGGCCTCTGAACGACCCACTGCATTTCTCTGTTCTAATTTTGTCCTCGAAGCACAATATCAAGAGGGGGGTTAGAGCATGCATGGGCAGGGGGAACCTGCTCCCCCTCCCTCCCTCCACGAGCAAAACCGGTGAGCTAACTGTTGCTCCTGTGACTTATTCAAGATGATAAAATATATAGAAATTCATTCTAAACTTGGCTTTCGAGAGTCAAATTAATCCAACTGAAGAAAGTCGACAAAAGGCAGGAAAATCACAAAATATTAACAAAGCGAGGTTGTGTATATAATTTTTTCTTTACATAGAAGGGTGTGGAGAAGCGTTTAGAGAAATCTAAAATGGAATGTTATTTTAACAATCACGGGGTTTTTGTTAGAAGGGTTCTTTTCAAACAATATCACGAATATAGAAAAGAAGAATTTGATAGAGATGGGTAATCGCATGGATATGAAGCCTAGTCCAAATTAATATGAGAAAGTATCAAGACTGTGTTTATATTCCCTGGTGTATATTCCGTGTCGTGGTTGGGATCATAATAATAATAATAATAACAATAATGTTTTATTTACCCAGGGTAGCCACTTCACTTGGGGAAGTGCTCTACCAGCGGGCTCTGCAACATAATAATTTATTATTAACCTTCCAGTCTAAATGCCGAGCGGTTAGCAAGAAGGCAGAAGGTCCTGTCTTTATAAGTCTTAGGTATGACTCGACCAGGGATCGAACCCATGACCTCCCGTTGATGAGGCGGACGCTCTACCACTGAACCACGGTTCACGGTTAAATACCGAAGCCCCCATCCCGTCCATGGCCGAATACACTAAACCGTTTGGAGTTTACGTACTGTGTAAACTATATACATCAGAGTCTGGCAATTAATATAAACTGGATTAGAATTTGTACGTCAATGTTTAAACATCTACGTAAAGTCGTTGGGCAAAAGCGACTTAATCGGTCTACAATTTGCTATTATAGCCGGGTAATAAGAAGTCTTACTAATGAAGACAAAATATTGTTCATGGCACCAATTACGAGTAATCAATTCAGCTTGATGGGATAATTGAATCTTATTTCAATTGTAGTTATAATTAATTTCGTTCCGTCCACTTAAACTTCCGTTTTATGCACGATTAGTAAACCTCACGCATGACGTATTTTCTTTAAATTCGTGCGTGCAGATATTACCACCAACGTGACCATTCATCGTTCTTTATAGTCATTTTCTTTGTACATTCTTGCTTCAAACGCAGCTACTACACATGTAGGAATAATATAATTTTAAAGGAACACTTTAAAAACAAACCTTCTGCCGTTTTTTTTTGTGAAGAAAAGAGAGAACACTTAGTAGGCCTAATGCTATCATGATCATGATGGGTACTCATATCCAATAAATCGTTGTAGTCAGGTCCAGATTTGAGAAAAGTAGACTGCCTTAGGCAAATCGTATTAATGCTGAATTAAGTAGTGGTTAACATAATTCAAGGGCGCTGAGTCCAAATATGTTGTTTGTCAACCTTGAATTTAATGTTAAAGCTTGTGTATAGTTTTTGTAAATCCACCAAAATGCACCTATCAATATTCCAATTCATTGCTAGCTAATATGAATGGATATGCCCTATAACAGTTATGATGTGGAGGATATGAAATGAAAATGTGTTTTACAGGATAAATTTTGCGATTTTACATGGAAATTTAACTTGATCGGGTCACCCGATCAAATTAAAATATCTGTGTGTTTTTGTCTTTCAATTAAATCATATTCCAAATCATGGAATGGGCTGAAACTTTCAAGATATGTTCTTTGTCTGTAACTTTTGGATATCTAATCACTAAATTTATAACATAAGTGCTTGAATGCCCATTTTTTAATTTAAAACAAGCATCGCCGAGAGAGGGCGCTATATATCCAAGATTTGAATATTTGAAATTTTCTCAGAGAAGTGCAGTTGGAAAAATATCTAACGGTCTCTACGCTTCAGTAAGGCTGTCATATTAGATGATATTCGATTATCAATCACATTATTGACCCTTTACCAAAGCTATACACAGGCTTTAAAATCGTCAAAATGGCAAAAACAATATGGCCGCCATCCTACACCCTTTTTGCTCTATTTTGACCCAAAAACTTGCAAAAAAATTCTTTTCAATTGTTTTTGGTACTATTTGATCTCAGGAATAACATACTAAAAATCTATCGAAATCCGGATCCGGAAAAGTGGTTATTTTCAAAATGGCGTCTAAGATGGGCCGCCATTCACTAAAAATGAACATAACCAACTCTTTATCCACCTTAGACATCTATTTTCGATGCACAGTCAATGGTGTAGGGGGTAAAAAGTATATAGGTAGCGTGAAAATAAGCACGCCAGGGTACCTGGAAATCCAAGATGGCGTCCAAAATGGCTACAATAGCCTAAAATTTCACAATTTATCTATTACCTATTTTAGTGTCTTTAATTTGGGTTTATTCAATGGTGGTTTTAAGGGTCGAGTAGTAAATTGGGGTAAGTTACAAATAGAGTCAGCCATCCACTTTGTCCAAAAAATCCAAGATGGCTTCCATAATCCGAGCCAAGAATGGCTCTTGTTATCTAAAGTCCCTAAAAACCGACATAGTTTGTTTAATATCCGCCTGGGAAATATGATATTGGTGTCTACTCCATGGTTTAAATGGTCAAGTAATACGTTGGGACAATTCACAAGGACAGTCAGTGGTCCTTATGTCAAATAAATCAAAGAAGGTTTCCAAAACCGGAGTCTCAAATGTCCGTTGTTAAGTTAAAACCGACACAGTTTGTTTAATAACTGCCTAGAGAATATGATTTTGGTGTATAACCTGTGTTACGAAGGGTCAAATATTACATTGGGACAAGTTACAAGGACAGTCAGTGGTTCCAGTATGTTAAAAAAATCAAAGATGGCTTCCAAATTTGGAGTTTACAATGACTGTTATTACCAAATAACTGACATGGTTTGTTTAATATCTGCCTGGGGTATATGATATTATTGTCTAATCCATGGTTTAAATGGTCAAGTAATTCATTGGGACAAGTTACAAGGACAGTTAGTGGTCCTGTTTGTCCAAAAATCCAAGATGGTTTCTAAAAACGGAGTCTCAAATGTCCGTTGTTAAATCAAAACCGACACAGTTTGTTTAATAACTGCCTAGAGAATATGATTTTGGTGTATAACCTGTGTTTCGAAGGGTCAAATACTACATTGGGAAAAGTTACAAGGACAGTCAGTGGTTCCAGTATGTTCAAAAATCCAAGATGGCTTCCAAAATTGGAGTTTACAATTACTGTTGTCACCAATTGACATAGATTGTTTCATATCTGCCTGGGGAATATGATTTTGGTTAAAAGGGTCAAGTAATATTAGGGCAAGTTGCAAAGACAGTCAGTGGTCCACCATTTTCAAAAATTAAAGATGGTTTCCCCAAAATGGAGTCTAATAGGGTTGTTGTTACCTAAAAATTGAAATTGTTTGTTTAATATTTGCGTGGGGTATATGATTATGTTGTCTAACCTTTTGTTTAAAGGGTCAAGCAATATATCATGTAAATTAATTAGGATAAGTTACAAGGACAGCCAGTGGTCCTGTATGTCCTAAAATCCAAGATGGCTTCAGAAAAAGGAGTCAAAGATGGCTGTTGTTACTTAATAATGGACATACGTCATTTAAAATCCAACTGGGAGATATGATTTTGGTGTCAACCCTATGGTTTCAATGGTTAAATAATTCTTTTGGTGGTATTTACAGTGGTATGAAGCAGTCCATTTTGCCTAAAACCTCAAAGATGGATTAAGAAATGCGTCGAAAATGGGTCCCATTAAGTTAAAAATATTCATAGCTATGTGAAAAAAATATATATTTGGTGTCTACGCTATTGTGGTTTGAAGGCTCAAATAATACATCGGGACAAGTAACAAGGATGGTCAATGTTCTTTTTTTTTTAATTCAAGGTGACTCCTAAAATTGCGTAAAAATGACTGTTGTTCCCTTATAGTTCTAAGCACTAATATGACGTGTCTTGAAGTACATGTATTTATCAGCTTTTTAACGGTATTTTTTAGGTAAAAGTGTACCCCATTTTTAATGTTTATTTTTTTCGGGTTTTTACATATTGTTGCACCACCGCCTAATTTTGTACTTTGTAACACTTATTTCTATGAACCTTAAAACATAACAGGGACACCAAAATAATGGTTCTACATGGGATAATACAAATTATGAAGCATTGCCATTTTTGTATCAATGGTGGCCAATATGAATGCAATTATGCGAGCCTTCTTAAATTTTTGGACAACAGCGTATCCTTGCAATTCGAAGTTAGCCTATATAATTTGACCCTTGAAATCATACAAAAGATACAAAATGTCTCTGGGTAGACAGCATATGCACTTTGCATCCATTTTTTTTAATACACAGCAACAAATTTTGAAGTCATCATGCATTTTTTGACAATCTGCACCACTGACAAACATATTCCAATGCATATTTTCTGTACAGGAATATTTGAAATATCTTTTGTCATTTATATATGTCAACATGTACAGAAGAAACTGTAATTGTTCAAAATGGAAATAAACGAATGAATGAATATTTTTCCCTTGGAACCATTATTTTTTCTTTCATTTTTGGTAGACCCCAAAATTATGTTTACCAGGTGGATATTATATCATTTTAGACCATTTAAAAGTTACAATGTCCTTTATTGACGCCATTTTGGAAGGTCATCTTGGATTCACTGACACACTGACTATTGTAAACGTGTACCAATGCATTTTTGCCTTGAAAGCTTTTTAATATTTTGTTGACGCTGTAGCAAGCAATAGATTATTTAGTTTAGTTTTTGGAGTTGAAAGTACAACGACTGCCGTTTTGGACGCCATCTTGGATTTCCAGGTACCCTGGACAACATTTTTTAAACTATAACCTGTCTCAATAGATTTGTTTAACCCTAAGTCTCATGAAATAGATACTTACACCCGGATGCTTTATGCTTGCAACCCTGGGTATCAAAAATATCATAGACCCAAATTTCTGAAATATAATCACCTGTAGAAATTGTTTAATAGGGGAAACAGCATTCAAAATGCCACCATTTTGTTTTTTGCCGATTTGACGATGAAAACGTCGGAATCAAGTTTGGCAAACAGCAATTTTGGATTCAGCACCCCTGAATTACCTTAAAACGATTGATAAATCAGCATTAACACAAAATGCCTAAAGAACTTTTTTCTGAGCACATTTATCAAAATCTGGACCTGACTATTATGGTATCAATTACGCAATCTTGGGTTCATACGCAAATACTTGACTCTCGACGGAACAGAGAAAATTGTTCATTCATTGATCTCATCTCGGCATGATTTCTGCAATGCACTCTTCATGCTCTTAGTGCCTTTTTACATGTGAATCTTTAATCATCATTGTAATGATAATTGCGATTCGTCTTTAGAATTATCGGACCTTTCACACACTCACTCGAAAACTGTGATTTGAATTCGAATTCCTGAGCGGTGACTTGTCAATCAAAGTACTGCATCGCAAATACAAACTACGATGAATGCATGACAATTGTAGTATCTACGGAAGTGCTTGAAAGGTCACGTAACTCCGCCCCAAAAAGATACTTTGGAGGTAACGCCTTTCACAGCAAAATTCGTACCGTAATTTGAGTGAAACTTCTCTGGAATTCACCTCCAGAGTAGAATTTGAATTCGTTATTGTGATGATTCTAGTTAGGTTTCAAACGTGCTAAAAATTCGTCATAAGCCTTCTTTTTCACTGGAATCATCATTCATATTACGATTTTTTTTACCGTGTGAAATGGCGGTTATTTAATCTACCAGTCCCAACTTTGATTACTTGTTTAGAAAAACTACAGAATTCTGCTGCTCGACTAGTGAACCTTCATAATAAATTTGCCCATATCACACCTGTTTTTAAAACTTTACATTGGTTGCCCATGAGTGAACGTGTCATATTCAAAATCCTTTTGCTGGTATGTCACTCAGGGACTTTTCACACGTGAATCTTGAATCATCATTGTAATTATGATGGCTATTGCAATCTTGACTGTGATTAGCGTTCGTAATTCTAATCATATTCGAGATTGGTTTCACACGTTCTAAATATTCGTCATTAGCCTTATTTTCCACTGGAATCATCATTCAAATTACGATTTTTTTCCGTGTGAAAGGGTGGTTAGTTCATGGCTCTGCTCCACAGTACAACGGTGAATTATCAGATGGTCTAACACCACTGGGTCTACTTATCAGTTCGTCCAAATTCACATATTCTAAACCCATTTCGTCTACAACCTGTTCGTCTGTTATCCAATTCGTCTAATTCCCGCTTGATCTAATATCCTATTCGTCTGATTCCCATTTGGTCTAACGACCAGTTGGGGACAAATTCTCTCTTGGTCTTGTATCCAATTCATCTAATTCCCACTTGGTCTAATATCCAATTCGTCTGATGAGCAGTTGGGCTAAAACCATTTACCCTAATTTCCAGTTGGTGTAACACCACTTGGTCTAATTTTCATTTCGTCCTGAGTTGAGTTGAGTTTATTTAATTAACAACAATAACAATAACGATAGCAATGTGTTAACATCACAGCACAAACGTAACTATTATAGTATACAGATGTAATTTCTAACATTATAAATGATAAAATGAGAATACAAACGATAAATCTGAATACATAAAATGTGACGTGCGTGTATAAACCTAAAACAAATGTTTTAACAATTTTTAAGATCCCATTCACAGTTTCCAATATTGATAATCTAACAAAAAAATTGGTTGTATTTAGGTAAGCAAATAATTCCTTTCTGAAAGTGTTCCTTGATCTCCTTTCCTTTATGTAATTTGGTATACAATTCAAAATTTTTGATCCCATGAAAGAAATTGAAAACTGGCCCTGTGTGGTTCTGCATATTGGGAGATATAATTGATCAGCATGCATTTTTAATCCTTGTAGCATATTTATGGTATGGTCTATGACCTTTTGGTCTAATTTATACTTGGTCTTGTTTCCAGAGTATGATTTCCACTTGGTCTAATATTGGTCTAATTACCACTTGGTCTAATCGCCAAATGGTCTATAGACCAGTTGGGGTAATAGTAAATTGGTCTAATTTTCATTTCGTCTAATTGTCATATGGTCTAATGATTGTTTGGTCTAATTCACACTTGGTCTTATGTCCATTTAGTCTAATATAAAATCACTCATGATGATTTATTTCATCTAAAATTAACAAATATGGTCATGGATACATAGATAAATACATGTCGCCAGGATCCGGAGGGGTGGAGCCGGGGAAGGGCTGGTGGCGGACTAAAAACCTCTCTGTCATGTCTGTGAAGGACTACCGATGACGAGATAGAGTCGCTCATCGAATTGAATTAATCAAATATCATTCTTATAATTATGCCTATATCGATTATATTTATGATGCTGAAAAGTATATATCTCACTCATAATCATTTCATTACCGCATGCATGCACATTTACAGATATTGGGTGAACAATAGGTTGGGGACCTTGTAGTAATAATGGTCGAATGGCGGAGGATTCATCAGAAACTGATTGTGTGGATACGTATCTGGTAAACATGTTTATAACTCTTTTATCATCATTGTTATGCAACGTTACGGACGATATATACACTTGAACTTAACAGAAAATAGTTAAGCAGTTTTGGGGATTCCAAAAATTGCAAAACCATTAAGTCATGTAATTTTGTTTTGAATATTGTGTTGGTAGTCATTCATCTCATCTTATCATACTGTTTTTTTTTTCTTTATCATTCTCACTTCCTTTTAATTCATTTTTCGCTTGTTCTTATTCTTCATTCCTTCCATATCCCCTCATATTTCTCATATATTTAAGAAAATGGATAGGTCTAATATGAGGCCTAGAGCAGACAACATGAAATGCAATATTTAATTTCTAGTGTTCAAGTTCAAAAATGAAAAAGAAAAACACAAATAACATGAATAAACTGTATGTAGGATGGCCCAATGGGAATAGCCCAACAAACCATTGAAATTAGACAAATTGGAAATTAGACCAAATGGCATGTAGACGAAATGAATGTTAGACTATTTGGAAATTATACGACATGAAAATTATTCGAAGTGGAAATTGGACCTAGTCGAAGTTAGCCGAAATGTAAATCGACCAACTGCAATATAGACCTAATTAATAATAGACCAACTGAGGATTAGATGAACTGGTATTAGACCAACTAGTATTAGACTAACCGACAATTAGACGAACTAGTATTAGACCAAATGCAATTAGACCAAGTGACAATAAAATGCATTAGACGAAAATGGCAATTAGACCAAATGAAAATTAGACCGAGTTACGATAAGGCCAAGTGGGCATTAGACCAAATAGCTATTAGACCAAGTGGTCACTAGACCAAATGAAAATTGGACTAAGTGGGTTTAACCCGAATGTTGTTAGCCCATCTGAAGATTAGACCAAGTGATATTAGACCAACCGTCAGTAAACCAGTACATAACTGCTCTCATCAACACCTACACACCATCTCGGCTTCTACTCTCCAGTGACTCCGGTCTTCTTACAGTAAATTGGAGCGTTGTGGCCCAGTGGATTAGTCTCTGGACTTTGAAACAGAGGGTCGTGGGTTCGAATCCCAACCATGGCGTAATTTCCTTCGGCACGAAATTGATCCACAATGTGCTGCACTCAACCCAGGTGAGGTAAATGGGTACCTGGCAGGAATTTATTCCTTGAAACGCAGCGCGCGTAATAGCTGCACTGCTAAAGCCAGGGTAATTATGCTGCATATACTGTAGAGCGCTTAAAGACTTCTTACAAAGTAAGTATTAAGCGCCAATAAGCAAGTATAATTACAGTTACAAAATGGAAAACAGGGCATTCTTCATCTCTGCGGGTCCCTCGCTATGGAATTCCCTCCCACGGGAGATCCGAGATAAGTGTGTCGAAACATGGAAGATTAAGCTAAAAACTTACCTCTTTAAGTTATTTTATCAATGATTTTTTTGTTACATGTAATTTTGTTTGCTCCCCTTTCACTTGTGCGCCTTGTGAGATGGTTATGGCGCCTAATAAATTGCAATTAAATGGCAACCGGTGTGATGGCTCAGTTGGTAGAGCGTCCGGGAATTCGGGGGTTCAAACCCCGGCCGCGTCAGACCAAAAGACGTTAAAAGATGGGAGTTGCTGCTACCCTGTTTGGCGTTCAATAATTAAAGGGATAGAGCCTCGTCGATCTGGCGCTGCACAATGCGGCTGCCGGGCCCACGATCAATTGGGCAAAGCAAATTTTCGGAGTATTTCATTTCACGTCTATTTCGAACAATAAATTATGGATTTATTTAATTAGCATTATTATTATTATTTTGAATGACTAAACATCCATACCCCCATACTGAATGAAAGAAAAACTATTAATAAATGGGAATTGATACCAACCACTTTATAGCACATAGCATTGGTGGTGCTTTGTGTATTAATAGGCACATACAATAAAGCTTACATCTAAATATTGTTATATTTGCTGGTTATTTATCCACAGTGACTATGGAAAGAGTGCGTCTTCTAGAACCTGATGGTGAATGTTAAAAGTCAATTGAAATTACAGAATTTGGTAGTCAAATGGTTAGTGTTGCCTGCAAGTAGTGGTTGAATATTGCGAACGCACAACCTTCATCTAAACCATTGGAGTGTTATTTTTTTCAATTATATAATTAGCTCCCAGTAACATTAACTCATTCCAAATACATTTCAAAATGATTACAAAAAAATCACAAAAATAATCATTAAAAAAAAATCTTATACAACCTGATTGATTGTGATGACGTCATCAATATTGTTTGAAAAAAATAAACAAATCGTTGAAAAATTAATCAGCAGTGTTCAATCTCTAAAGTAATATAAAAATTCGAACAAATTGAAATATAAAAAGATAAAACAATATACAGTTGTCATAAACAACGTTATATAAAGCAGTGAAGGAATAAGCTAAAACAAAAGTGAGGGACCCGGAAATAGCGTATCAAGGGCGAAATTTCTAACAAGCTGCGAGTGAGCGAAGCGGGCGACCAAGATTATTGACCTTTTAATACAAAATCTAATTTTGAGAGATAACTTCCGACGTAACATAATCTACATAATTTACATGTGCTTCCCGCTTTTCATTTCCTTGTCTTTCCTCCCCCCCCCCTCCCCCTTGGTCGTGAAAATTTTGAGGGTTCATGCCCCCGTCTGCACGCCAGTATATAGGTTTTGAAAAGTTATTGCTGTATCTTGAACGGTCAGATATGTGACAGAATCCAGTTTGCCCATTGATCAATGATCATCAGCGCATGAGCAGAGTGCTACTAGTACCACATTGTATTATGTTCTGAATTTGTTGTAATGTAAAAAACATATACTTTGTATATTTCATTAATGGCACGGCCCCAATGTAAATCAGCCTCTGTGTCTGTTTGGGTTTTTTACCGTGTAAAAAAAAAAAATTATCTATCTATTTTTTTATAAAATAAAATTTACCCTATCTATCTATCTATCTTTATATCTATAGATCATCCGTGTCCATGCAGTCATTATTATCTCTTTTTTTTCATCGTCATTCATTATTGATTAAATACTAACTAGAATTTGATTGACTTTAGATATACACGACATGCTCGATGGCAACGAAAGTCTACGTCATGAATGCAACAGAGTAAAGGTCTTCTTTAGAGATTGATAAACAAAAATATTACTAAAAAAAAGCCATTTATGAAATGAACAAAATATGAGGCTCTTGATCATGTTAATGATGTCTTTCAAAAAAAAAAGATAGTGGACGTGAGCAGAAGACTGAAAACTATATTGACCCGGGATTTCTCATGCTTTTAGAAAGGATGAATCAGGGAAACATGCTTGTTGTATAACGTTTAGCTACTGATACTGGTTCAAAACCGACTAGCCATGCAGCCCCAGGATATGGTGCGGTTATTGAACGGTTTAATAGGACAATGTACCCAAGAAACACCTTGATGAATACATCCAAGGCAGACCCTTGACAGTCTAATATAGGCAAAGAAAAACTTTGCTCCTTGCTCGGATGCAAGCCATTTCTTAATTCTTCCACAAAAAATACCCACTTATAAAACAAAACACTACAAGAAAGGAAGCCCTCCTCGGAGAATTGCCCGACATATTGACAAATTAGGAGGGTTAATGTTCCTCTGTAGAGAGACGGTGAGAGAGAGAGAGGATATGATGTGGATGATAAAGACTATAGGAAGACGGTGATAGAAGGTGTAGAAGATTGGAGAATGGTGGCGGTAGGAATCATGTCTTCTGGGATCTGGATGATAAATTGGTGTTTCCCGTTAATGGACACAGTGTCATGATTCCACCAGCAAACTAAGCGTGAGATGGGAACCCGTTGATGCGTGCCATCTTATCTTCATGCAACACTATTGCGTGTGTGTGTTTTTTTCCTCTCTCCTCCAACCTCTCATACAAGCAAAGATAGCATTGCTTAATATGATTGCGCGCTCGGCGGGACTCGGTTATTGAGCGTAAGTACATCTAAAAGTGCGATATAATTTAGTTTATTGCAATGGCAAATCAATTGACGGCAATTTCAAACACACTCAGCCATAGATCTAGGTGGGATAATGAATCGCGGGCGAGGTCCGTAGAGACAAATTCGAGATTTTCCGTATAATCAGGCAATTACTAAATGAGTTCATCGCCGCGCTCCTTCAAGTCATAAGGCGGTGCTGCACCATCCCGAGTTTGCTCAATCTCGAGATTTTAGCCCGATCAGCCCTCTTCGCGATTAATCTCGAGATTCAAGAAACCCCGTCTCCACCATCGCACGAACAGCGATTCTTGCTCGAGCGAGGCAACAAGCCCGATATTCCGAGCATGCGCACTTTCGATCTTGGAGTTTCAACGGCCCGCGCTTTTGAATAACTTCCCGCGATATGCAATCAAGTCCATGTACTCTTTCGCCGAATTCGACCGTTGTTATGCAACAATCCTCTCAGCTCAGCCGCGCTATAATTATAAGCGAGTGAAGTTTTCTTCGTTTAATATGATGGCGGACTCCGAGGCAACGACAGAGGGGGAGAGAGAGAGAGGGGAGGAAAGAAATGCTATTTGCTCACATTTTGCGAAGGAATAAGACGACAATGCTGTCAGTATTGTTATTGACTATGCCATCGTCGATAATGAGCGCCTCCCCCATCGGTCTGGTCTCTCCCAAAATCCATTCACGGGGGGCTTGACACCATCGTTGCTGATTGGGGAATTGATGAACGCTATGATAAAGTTGACTTTCGCATGCGTTCGGTATAATCGCTGTTTATGTTTTTACCAAGGCGGAAATGGAACGCGAATTGCATTATGGACTGAAGGTCATGAATAAATTAACCCGAGTCCAAACCCGAGTGCGTCTGCACCTACGAATTAGCGCGATAATTCGTAAATAGCGCGCTATTTTGCAAATAAACCCGAGTTGACTTGGGATTGCAATCTCGAGATTAATCCTACGAACTAGCGCGATAATTGCGTCTGCATTACAAACAGTCTCGAGATTTTTCAGATCGGGATAATTTGCCGGATCAGAAATAGCGCGCTAATTTGAAAACTCGGGATGGTGCAGACGGCCCTATAGACTCGGCAAGGGTCGTTTCTTGGGATCGTTGCTATACTTTCATCGATGACCGCCCTGTTTCTTGTAAAATGTACTTTGCAGAAAACACCTGCTGCTTGTGATAATAACTTGGATTTTCTTGGATTTTCAATACTGGGTATTTTTTGCTATCTCTTTGAGTGAAAAAATCAATCATCTCACTTTTCAACAAAACTCTCATCATAACCGAATTTAATTTCCATTTTCATCAGATATTCCTTCGGAAAGACGCTAAGTTACCTTTACCTGATTTGGCAGTTGTCATCTATCAAACGTTGCCAACCTTATAAAGAAAACTGAATACAAAGATTTTTTTCGATGATCTTATTGTCCATAATCTTAATACCTCTTCAAAAGAGCAGATTTATTTTTCATCAAAGTTCATTTCAAGGCGATATAAATAATGGCATCTAAAATATGAATACTAAGGTTGCATCGTTTTAATTAATGCAATTTATCTACCAACCTCAAAGAAAGAAAACTGATTAAAATAAAACGTTTCTTATCTCTGAAGCTCTTATGACGCATTCGTAAACAAGCATTAAAGGGGAATGAAACCTTTGAAACAAGTAGGCTTATGTCGAAACAGACAAATCAAAGAATAAGAACAAAGAAAGTTTGAGAAAAATCGGACAAATAATGATAAAATTATGAGCATTTGAATATTACGATCACTAATGCTATGGAGATCCTCCAACTGGCAATGCGACAAGAATGTGTGATGTCACATGTGAACAACTTTCCCTTTGCATGATGGACTATAAAATACCCCCAAAATGTCTCTTTTTGCTTTTTTTTAACGGTGATTCAAACTCTTTATCCATGATGTATTCTTTAGAAATACATATTACATGCCCTCCTAAAGAGAGAACACAAGTCATGATCTACTGAAAGATGTGATAAAAGAGGCAGTTTAAGTGAAATATATACTAAAGTATATACTACAAGTGACATCACACACCTTTGTCGCATTTCCAATGTGAGGATCTCCATAGCATTAGTGATCGTACTATTCAAATGCTCATAACTTTCTCATTATTTGTCCGATTTTTCTCAAACTTTCGTTGATCTGTTTCTTTGATTGTTCTGTTTTTACACAAGCTATCTGGTTCCAAAGGTTTCATTCTTCTTCAAATCGAGCTAGGATACTGATAGTGAAGGGGATCCGGGATTTATCTTGACCGGTAAATTAAATCTTTCGGAAGTTACGAATGGTTTTATGAACGACTCGAAGATGTCTTTGGTCATTCATATTCTCAGTTACTTAAATTTCTAGCATCACATTTCAGGAGACATAGCGAAACCAATGGCTTACAGTACATGTATAGTATAGGGTCATTGAAGGAGCGCGAAGTCCGCAACACCATCATGGTTAGAGTGCCAGACCATACCATACTGTATTTGATCACGTGAATTACTTTTAACCAATCGTACATCATTATACACTTACAGATATCTTCACAACTGAAGGGGTAAATGCTCCCGAATGTAAACCGCATTTGAGATTTCGTGAGGTTCGTAAAAGGTATCAAAATGTTCATAAAAGATTGCAATAATGTACACAGTCTCATTAGTCGAGTACAGTTTTGTGTAAAAGAGAAATTTCGAGCATGATCAAAATTTGTTTACAAATCTGTGTTACAATTAAGTGTTAACATGACATTCGTAAGCCTTTGCCTTGGCAAGTTCTTCGTGATACGCCAACGATATCAAAACCTTAATCATGTTTATGAAAAGTCGACATACTGACATAAAATCACTCGGGATGTTTGCGAACATACGAATGTCCTTTTCAAAACCATTCGCCACAAGGTTTTGATGTCGCAATCAAACATTCTCACCGATGAACGAATTCTTGCGACTACACATTGCGCGGATTGGATTCGCCAACTTTTTTGAGGAGTGTTGCAAACGCGTAGGATTTTTTCTTTAATCCGTTTTGAAACGATTATAATAGCTAACATTCGACTCATATTTCTTTCTCTCTGCTTCGATTTTATACGGGTCGAGTGGTCACTAGCAATGGAGAATCAAATAACAGCTTTTCAAAGACTTATGAAGATTTTACAAACGCAATAACTGTTTGGGGAAATAGATTCACAGCTATTTACGAACATTCTTGCAAACTTTTACGAACATTTATTCTTTTACGAGCCTTGGCGAAATCACATCATATTCGCTACGTTCGTAATAGCCCTGTCACATCTTTCCGTGCAAGCCTCGTGTATGACTTGCGTATGATAAATTTTACTATCCGCAAGCCACCCGCAAATTATTCACCACGTATCTCGCACCCACTTACCAACAACTGTTTTACGTGCATTCCAGTGTTGTAGTCAAGGCTCAAACCTCCAAGGCAAAGGCCAAGGCCAAGGCTTCAATAACCAAGGCTGAGGCCAAGGCATGGAAACCCAAGGCCAAGGCCAAGGCATTTCAATTGTACAATATATGGAAAAAAATTAGACAACAATGCTTAGGCGGCATACATGACACACAGGACCAAATGTATAAAAGGTGTGAGCGAGCAAAATTTTTGACCCTTGTACATTTAAAACGAAAATAATTTCATGATAGATCATGTAGATTTAGACATAAAATTAAAATAAATATATAGTTACCTTTGTACATTTAATTATTGTTCTAGGCGATTCACATTGCAATAATTATTATTACCAAGGTGATCTGATCCTGGCATGCCCATTCTCAACATATGTCTTTCTCCTCTATCTGGGACAGGGGAGGCAGAATGTATATATATATATATTTTTTTTTTGGGGGGGGTCAAAGCCAAAAATGCACTTACAGTATAAGCCAAAGTGAGAATTTTGGTGCAAACAGATATTTTCAAAATGAGATTATCAACTCTGTGAAGAAGTTGTGTGTTTTGTGGAAATTAAGTTCAGCAAAGCTTTTTTAAGTGATTTCTAATTGATAAGACAGATATTTTGATTTAGGCTTTAATTTCCCGCTATAGAAAGCATGGCGAGCAAGTGGTTTTGAAAAAAAAAATCAATTTTGAAGTTGTAAAACTCGATTTTGGGTCAATAATGGTGCTAATCACTGTTAAAAGGGCATCCTTGCGAGATGTTGTAATGAGATGTAATAAGAAATGAAATTTAAATATTTAGAGCTGTTTTTGTAATCATGAAAAGGTGTGCATCTTACTAAACAAATTAACGCGAGCACAAAACACAAGCTGAAATTTTACTGACCAGAAAAGGAAGCTGTTCTGGACTGCATTTAGTGACTCATAAACATGAAAAATACGAGACATTTGGCTTCCTCTTGCTCGTACGCACGGGCGTCCGTCGATATAACACATGATATTTTTATGAAAATATGCACCCTTTTTCTTAAAAGTTGATGGAGAGGGGGAAAAATTAATCGTATCGAGTCGGGGTATTCAGTAATGAGTACAGGAGAAACTATATTTCACTGATTTTTATGATTCATCCCATTTGATTAACTCATCTATTCGTGTTTTGGGGCCAATCTTTCCCTTACGCATTGCTTTTTGGCAGAAGTTCTATGGAAAATGCACCTTTTTTCACACAAACTTTGAGACACTCTGTATTCATTCCCCCATTGCTCGAGAATGAATGGGCAGTTAACGACGGGGTGAAAGATTTATTGAAGAATGAAATGTATATTTCACGAAAATGGAAGTCATTTCCCCATTGGATGTTATCTTCAATACGTGTTTTTAGATAGGCTCTCCTGGCATTTAAGGTCTCTATCGGTGACGTCACTCAGGATCGTCATGCCTGAACCATAGGCCTGGCAGGGGTCGCAATGGTAGTATGATTTACGCATAATGCACTCGATATATACAATAATCTTGTCCTCTCGTTCAAATGAATGTGAAACTCATATAATTTTCATCAGAGCATTCAACAGGAGTACTGTAGTACACATTTCTATGTTATAAGTGAATTAAAGTCCCTCCAGTGAGTTTGATCACCCCTATTGTGAAAATGTATCACCCCTAAGTTGTAACACAGTCAGCTGTTTGCACTCAGGGTCATTCCGTGACCTGTGTGTGCGTTCAAGAGTTGTACACGATTTTCTGTCTCGTTTAGGCAGAAATTTTTCATAATGAGGATACATAACTCACCAATCAAATAATGCGAGCGCAAAGCGCGATCTCAAAAATTTGTACTTTTCCGACCTAAAAACTAGACATTCTAAGCATTTTTTGGAGTAAATTGAATGCGAACCTTACTTAACAATAATTTATGCAAGCACAATCCAAAATTTGTTGATTTTGAAACCTAAAATTTTGCTCTGTATGCCATGCTTGGCCCCTCAAAATTTTTGGCTCATCATGCCATTGATGCCATAGCCCATTTTGAAATGACGAAATTTAAGTTTGTGTTCAAGTTTACCGAATCTTTTCAGAATATCATTAAGACTTACAGGTAAAACATTCTTGTTGGTCAAAGAAAATAATACAAGGAAAACCTAATGGAATAGAAATCAACCTTGTTTTCATTCTTTAGAGTAAGCTATTTTTAAAGTATGAAAAATGTTGTCAAAATTGCAGTCAGATCTGACAGAATCATTCCTGCCATAAAATCACTATAATCAGTGGCGTACCGTGGGTCACGGCATTATAGAGATATTTTTATAAGGATGGTGCCAATAAACGGACATGTATCTCACTAGTCAAATAATGCGAGGGCGAAGCGCGAGCTTAAAATTTTTGATATTCAAACCTAAAAAGGGACATTACAATCAATCTTTTGTAATCATGATACGTACCTGTCTCGCTAAATAATGCGAGCGCGAAGCGCGAACTGAAATTTTTGTAAATATTGACCCCAAATAGGAAGATTTTAAGGACTATATTTTAGGAATCTCTTATCTTTTAAGATTATACACATCTCACCATAGTCATCTAATGGGAGTGCCAATAAGCGCTTGCTGATTTTGTTAGAATTACATCTCACTAATCAAATCTTGCGAGCGCGAAGCGCGAGCTGAAAATTTCGGAAATTCAGACCTGAAGAGGAGCATTTTAAGGCTTGTTTGTAGGAATTCAAGAAGACCTTACGTAGTTCACTAACCAAATGATGCGAGCGGGAGCTGAAAATTTTAGATATTCAGATCAGAAAACAGAAAAAGGGACATTTTAAGGACTCATTCTAGGAATTGATGGAGAGCAAACATCTTTAACCCACCAATCCACTACTGCGAACGTAAGCACGGACAGGAAATGTTTTATATTAAGACCTTAAAATGGGACAATCACTTAAAGTATTCATGAAAAAGAAGCATACTATTGTACCTGTAAAAGAATAACTCGAAGTGCGAGGAAATATATTTGGTAGTTTGGTGTATATTGACTTGAAAACGGGAGGTTTTAGTATAACAGGATTATATATCTCGGTAAACAGACAATGGGAGCACCAGGAACAATGAAGACATATGCCCTGAGCAAATTATGTTTCATTTATATGAAAAAAATGTTTCTTATGTAATGTAACATAACATAATTATAACATTATAATGAACATTAATGTCTTCTTTCCCACTACGTTTCTCTTCCTTTCTCCCTCTTTTCCTCCTTTTTTTTAGTCAGCCGATTGGGGGGCACATGCCCCCATGCCCCCCCTGTAGTTACGCCACTGACTACAATCCTAATCATAATTATTATCATTATTTTTGATATTGTCATTATCCTTATTAGTTATGATTACATCATATTACCAAAAAATAATATTAACTTTCATCACTTCTCTTTGTTACATAATTATGTGATGATAATTGCAATTGATGGCACTGCTAAGTACACTTACTGCTTCTGCTGCTGCTACTGCTGACTGGTAGTATTTAGTGTCATGAGATATACAGAACATTGAAACATTTATAATTACTTATATAAAACAAATGAAAGTACAAAATATAAAATGCCTTGACATTTCAAGGCTCAAAATCTTCAAGGCCAAGGCCCTCTCAAGGCCAAGGCTTTGAAAAAAATAGGCCTTAAGGCGCCTTAAGGCCAAGGCCAAGCATCAAGGCACTACAACACTGGTGCATTCTACGGGTGAATTCCTGGAAATGAAAGGTGTTCTTACTGCCAACATACGTGTTGCTAGCGAGTTCTTCGGGCTTGGAGCGAGCAAATCGCGTGCATTATTGAGGACGAGTTGTTGATTTTCTGCTGGTTAGTTGAAAGTTAGCTGCCGAGGTTAAAGAAAAGAAAAAATATATATACATTCATGACAAAGTGCAATCAAGAAGTCTTTGTCGAAAATTGGTGAATCAGCAGTTTCGTCCTAGACCTTCTAGCTGTTAATTTACACTTGATGGGCATTTTCAATACATTTACTGTGTTTTGAATCCTCCGTACGTCGCGGAGCAAAAACGTATTTATGTTCTTTGAGAACCTTTGTCATATTACCACGGTTCGCACCTTGCACGCAACTCGCACGCAGATGACACACAGTTGTGACGCATGTACCTTGCAGCGCGTCCTTTTCTAACCGTGGATCCGTGTCCATGCTCTCACGCACAACACACGTAGGTTTCACTTAATACATGCTATAGTAGACAGTAAGTAGTACGCAACCCGCAGGTAAGACGCAAGCAAAAATGCACTCAGAAATGTTGTCACGTACTTCTTGGAAAGTCCTCCCACATAACTCACCCGTGTAACTGGCAAAGAAATATGTGACAGGGCCTCAAGCGATTGCCCCCCCCCCATAAAAAAAACGGAAATATAATAAACAAGAAATCACTTAATCACTTTTTGACATGTACTGATCTGAATGTATGAAACGAGGATGGGAATCAAAAAATATAAAAGAGGAAATGGGGAGATGAAGGTTTAGACAAAAGTTCAATGAGAGATAAATTAATTTTAGTGACAGTTAACAAATTGGAGATTATGAAAGGAAATGAAAGAGAAAAAAAAATGGCCGAGGTCGACATGAAATTATGGGGAATGATGAATATTGTGCATAAAGGAATCATGAAATTGATAGGAAATTGCATTGACAGTGACATAAAGCTGATTATATCTCAACACACAGGGTTTCTTATGTTTAGCTATAGTAATAATGCATTACCATTATAAGAGAGCAAGACGTTAATCTGAGAGATTAGGTCACTTTAACGAGATTCGGTGATTGTCATCTATCAGAAGATCCACCGGATATATCATCTGTTGCTTCGGGACGTAATTTTCATTATTTTTGTTCTTTTCCTTATCACGTGTTCTCATATTCAGTTTGCTCTCATATGATTTTATTGAAAATAATTTTATTCGTAATTTTGCTATTGAAGTATTTAAGCAGACAAAGACTACCGTTAGACAAGCCTAGCTTCTTATTAGTACCATTTTCTCATGTTCTTCTTATGCTTTGTACTAATTATTTTGTTTATATTTTTGTTAAATTATATTCATTCCTTATAATCATTATGTCATTACCTGATGAAAATATATTATTTGTGCTAAGATAAGTATTGCCATGCAGAATAAATTTCATGTTTTCTTACAAAAAACAATAGAATATGCCCATCATGAAATATATACCCCATACCAACGATTCGTTAAAATATACATTTTTGTACAAGCACTTCTGAGAAGTTAATTTTTTATTCATTGAATATCATACTGATATTAAAATAATTAAATAAAATTTAAGATATTTTTCTCATATCTTACATACTAGAATACTAGATCTTAAACATTTTACAGAACATGCTCCGACTAATCTCAATAAATATGCTTTCTTAAAAAAGCGAACATGTAAGAGTAAAACACACAGTTTAATGTGGGCAAACGTTCTCGACTTTTTTAAATCATTAGTATTTGCCTCAAGTGTGTTTGCTTCACTTATCTAGTGTGAGATCACGAGTACTAGACTTGTGAGATGCTCGTAGAGGGCGACGTGACAGATTTTTTACTCTTGTTCACACTCGCAGGCCGAGCGCATTCAATAGGTCCATGCTGAAACCAAAAGCATATACAAATGCCATATTCTACCCCGGATTCTACCAAGGAGTTGTAACTTTTAGGGTTGTTGGGAGGGGGGGTGGAGGCGGGCAAGTCGAGGGAGAGAAGCGATTGACTGGCAAATGCAAGTTTGGAAGGGTAGCTACGTGATTCCATGGTTTTAAGCATTCGTGCACTGCATGATAATTTGAATCCCGTGGACACGATTATACCAACGAAATCGACTCAAAATTTGACATTAATATCGCTTTGACCAATCGGGAGCCGGTTTTATTGGTGGGACTGTGGTCACGTATAACATTAGGGTAACAGACGAGTCTAGTAACAACACCCACCGAAAACAAGCGAGATTGCGAATGACCAAGCAGGAAAATTAACCCTCTTCACCAAAAAAAAAAAAATCTTCGTATTTTAAACCATGTAAAAGATTTCGGAGTGGTGAAGGGGTGATTGAGCGTTGAGGAGCATTTACGGGCTGAGTAAGACATGTTACTGTATCTGCCAATTAAATTAGGCATTTTGAAGAATAAGAAATTCGGGAAAGGAGGCATTAATTTTGCTTGCGAGCGAGCATATAGACCCAGCAAGTCAATTTTCTGTTTCCTACGGTAAACTAAACACTCTGAACTCACATCACATGAAATAGCACACTGAAGTGAAAAATCGTTGTATGTTTTCACGAGTAAAACTTAACAATGTTGAACCCCCAACACTGAATAATTGGGGAGTAGTGTGTTAGGGAGCGACGCGGCCGAGCAAGAAAATTATCACTCTAAATTATATTTGGTAAAAATGATCCATGAGGGTAATTATGTATCCAACCAATTTGGGGCATTTATTTTTGGCGTTTCATTTATCCAGTGTGATGAAAATTTAACCTTACTGGACAATAATACTTCCCGCATTGGGTAAAATACTGTCCCAAATTGGTTGGATACATAATTACCCTCGTGCTGGTTAAAATTTATCCAATATTTTCACAGTGCTATTTTCTCCACTACTCCCCTACAAAACAGAAATAGTTTACTGTGTGTTCCCGTTAGAAAAAACGCAATTCTGGGTAGAAAAAAATATTCTTAATGGATGACATTTCAGTCGCATTGCGTATTTGAGCAAAATTTAAATCTGCATGGTCCATATCCTCGATCAGCACTTTTTGAAACAATGTACTGCCACAATGAAAAACGTTTTCTAGCCTTGCATCTTCACGTTTATGGTCTCAAATCCCCCAAGTTGTATCAATACAGGCGCTCCATGCTACAAAAAGCACCTTTTAAAGGAGCTCCCTGTCCCAGTGTGATATTATGTTGGTATATTTTAAGCTGCAAAACTTTCTTTCTCACAGTGAATGCATGCATGTGCTTGATTGTCAATCCCATGACAAGATTACAATTTTAGAAATTCATAACCTTTTTTTCTCTCTCTCTCTCTCTCTGACTTTGGTCAAACTTAGGAGCGGCGACATGAAATTTTGATAGAAGGGTAAGACGACATAAAAGTGGTGTCATTTCTTCTCAATTTAATAAAATGTTAATGTGAATTATTGAGTTACCCGGACCAGAATTCTAAACTCTTCTTTCTTTCTTTTGTTTCCTTTCTCATCTCCATTTTCACTATACAAGAAAATTCAAAATGGGCGGTTGCTCTTCTGCCCCTCGGGCCAAATTATCTCTATTTTTTGTTTGTTCTGGAAAAAGTAACAATCCATTTATCATAATGCATTCGCATATTTGCATGATTGATTGTAAATGACCAGCAAAAACACCATTCTACTTTTTGGTTATTTTGAAATTTGGGTCATTAAAATTATCAGTAAGACGTGAAAATATGAAAATCTTTTCTCCTAAATTTAGTCAAACTTCTTATATTTGTCTGTAAAGCAATACACAACTTCACCACATCTCAACAGATTAATGAATTTTTTTTAAAACACATTTGATTTTTTTTAGATTGAGGCATTTATTTGCATGAAATCATATGAAACAAATCAGATATTTTTGTTTTTATGTTATGTTGGCTTGCCAAAGTAATGTTCATATAGCACCAAGCTTTGCTGTATAGTCATATAGGGGAAGGCGGTGTAAGTTGAGCATAGGGGCAAGTTGAGCCACCAACCCCAGGCCAATAATGAGAGAGTCAGACATTGTGGTGGTGTCATGCATTGATGACCCATTACATAACCCATAACCCCACCATATTGTTTTCAACTTTGAAACAAAAAGTACTTTTTTAGAGGGAAAAATACAGATTGCAGCCAAAAAAGAAAAAAAAAAGTATGAAATTAGATCAGTGTTTTTTACCCACACACGTCTTTAAATATAATATTGTAGTATTAAGTACCTTGCCTTTGAATTTGATTGTTGGGGAATATTTTTCACCTATATATAGCTTTCTTCCCCACACTGAAATTCATTGTGACCTTTAAAAAAAGGATGTCAAATGGCTCAACTTGCCCCATCTGTGGGGTAAGTTGTGCCACCTTCTGGGGTAAGTTGAGCCACAAAAAGATGTACAAATGTATGCGGGAAGAACCAGCATGTCAATTTTTTTTAATTTAAAGTATTATGACTCGCTAATTCTCGATAAATACTAACATTCTCTAAAAGTAAAAGAACTGCCATGTTAATTTGCCCCTTTCTGCATGCATACCAATGGCTTTTAAAAGTTTTTTTTAATTATTATACACTACCATAATAATTACCATGGCTCAACTTGCCCCACATGTTTGCTGGCACATATTTCCCCATTCCGAACTTAACGCGATATTTTCACATCCACACATTTCGTATGCATCCATCATGTAATATACTATAACAAGAATGAGAATGCATACCTGTATGGACTAACAATATTGTACTTATTTTTTAATTATTAGTTATATCAATTCTAACATTCAAAATGCAAATAGTGTCACAACTTACCCCGCCTTCCTCGTACGTTCTTCTTACAAAGTATGATTACACGTACTTTATTGGATCTATACTCCGAGAACTAAAATGAAATTTAGATCCAAGAAAGCGTGTCATCACTTTTCACTATAAATCTGGTTCATATAATGGCTTATTTTGATTAGAATGGCCAGTATTTTCATAAAGTAAATGGTTTCAAAACTGCACCAATTTCCCCTGCGAAAACAATCATCTTTATTGATACTGATAGCCGAGGATTATTGCCATCGTAATATGAATTTAATTCATAACTCATTGTCATAATTATGCGGACGTCGGGTCTGATTTCATGCCGATTAGAAAAGACTGTACGAAGATTTGACCCATTTAATCCCAAACAAAATACAACCGCCTTTTAAAAAGCGCGTTCGATATTCATTAAAGCCCACCCTGTTAGCCAATGCGATTTGCACCCCGAGGCTTAATTGGATATTCGGAGGATTAATCTGGTAAATATGTGTGAAAATTATATCCCTGCCTCTATAATATTCTCATTAGTCCTATCAATGCCTTTATGTGGTGGGGTTTAGTTCAATGTACCAAAACACAGGGAAGTGTCACCTGGATATTTCCTAATTACATTGCGGCAATGTTTAGACCATGGTTAGACACGGGTTAGCGGGGCGGGGATTTGGGATAAAGGGGGAAGGGGGTGAAGCCACATTGTTCTTTGGTATCGAACCCCTTTTGTTGCGATGTACGGGTGTCGACCGCGTGCCTCATCCAGCCATCTGGGTGCGAAACGAACAATAAGATTACCCCTATCCATGACATTTACCCGATTGGCACCGTAAAGAAACCTCCTTTCTCTACCCCCCAATCACACCCAAATCAGCTTACGGTATATCTATACCAGGAGCAATCAAAATGAAGTGGGTCTTTTTGTGTAAATTCCCTGAGTTGTGAAAATTCATTTAAGGTCCGAATAAGGGGTATAAGCCGTTGTTTTCCCGTACTATCAAACTACACAAGACCCATCAAGGTATCATATCGGTCGATAATCTGAATAGATATACATTCTGCAGGTGAACCAAATGATTTAAAAAAAAAGAATAAGAAAGAATCAACGACCCTATGGATAGTCAAAGTCTTACAAATGTCGAATTAGGAATACCCCTCCCTAACTATGAATGTTGTTTTGTCTATTAATATTTCCCTTTATTCATCAGAGGTTTTTGATATATTGAAAGGAGTAATACCACTAATCCCAATGTCTTTTTCTTTGGTTCTATCTAGTACTTTTTTCCAAATAAAATAACTTCCGTACGAAATCAAATATCACTTTTCCATCTAGACCATTCTAAACACTACACAAGGCGGTAGGAAATATCATGGAGCTATTAAAATACAGAGCTCCATGGAATTACTATAAACCTCCATGCCCTTCTCATCAGATATTAACCATTCAACCATTTTCCTTTTTTCTTAAGAGTTTTCTCATTTGTAAAAAGCCTTGTAGCCCCTCTGCTATAGCCCTTCTACAACGACCATCTCTGTCGGTGTGGCCCACATAAAAAGAACCCTCTCATTCACAAGTGCCATCAAAAAATCATTTAATATTCCTCGGCGCTTTTCTTCCTGTTTTACGAGCGATTTTCGACCGTGAGTGTAGGGTTGATAGACGATAATTTGGGCTGATATGGTGGTTTTAAGAGCCAAGAATTGAGGTTTTAATAGGATGATCTTGACCACAGGTGGTTCGGGTGCAGGTCTACTCGCCTGTCATAAACGTTAACCCAGCAATGGCTTGCCATTGCTTCCATCTTGGTTCGTCTGTTTTCTGTTATTAGTCGTAGTACACTGAAGCCAATTCATTTCCCTTCGCGTATCAACAGCATGGAGAGACTGGGATGGAGGAGGAGGAGGGGGGGGGGGGGGGGGTGTACGGTGGATCTGATTTTAGTATTCTAGTCGAGGCTACACACCGTTGTTTACAACCCCAAAAGGTCCCGTTGAGCGAGCTAAACATGCGGATTCACAATAAACATGCGTCATTGATCGTCGTTGAAATAGCCCTCCAAGAATTCAACAGAACGGAAAAGAAAAAGATATTACCTAGCGTCGGCACCCTTTGATCTGTGTCCGCCAATTCATAGCTCCTTGTAAACTTTTATTGCTCAATTATTTTGGCGAGGATCTGGGGAAAGGTCCCGTTAAAGGGGTGCGATATATACCTCCCTCTTTCCTTTTAAAGGTGACCAAATAGCCACTGTGTTTAAACGCTATATTGTCGATTTTCATTCTTGTCGGCAGTATTTGAGATGGTCAAACGATCTCAAATCTATTCAAGGGGGGTGTTTATGCTGTTAATTGCTTCGGGGTGAAAGGGGAGGTGGGGGGGGGGTCGACAGGTACTTATGCATTGAAATGATACTGCTTGGTTGAAGGAGGAACCAATTAAAACGTTCATTGCTAATGAGACTATAGAATTATCAGTAAAAATGATTGGGTATAAAACCAAGCTCCTTGATAAAACGATCACGACTCCAGCAAACTCCATTCCAATGCCATGATTAGTGGTAATGAATGGCATTGCGCCTGCGCAGTGAGATGACTTTGCATTGGTTTCCAGCTGGTAAGTGAGGTCAGTGTCTCGCGCGCACTCCTGCTTCAGTTTGACACAGAGAGCATTTGAGGTGGGGGTATAAACGACTATCGTCTGCTATAGATACAACCATCTATTCATTAGTGTGACATCATTACCACGCGTAGAATTACAAGTCTCCTTCCACTGATTTATATTGTGCATACCATTTGATTTTAGATTTTGAAAAAAAGAGGCGTATGGGAAGTCTGGTTTAATCAGCGTTACCAAGCAGTTGAAGAATTCTCCATGCTGGTTTTAACCCCTCCCCCGCGTAACATTGGTGATTTACCAGCAGAGAAGGAAAAGAGAAATATAGAATCGAGAAAGGAGATAATGCAACCAATGGAGATGGAGGAGGCAACAAGGAGCCCTGGTCGAGGGGATGAACAACGTAGTTATTCGACTGGAGCTCGATCGCCCACCGGGACCTCAGATTCAAGCCCCGCCTCGAGCCCCCGGGCGACGCCACCCTCACCAGACCCGACAGCAGCAGCTATCCATACATGCCAGCCTCCCAAGGAAAACCTAAATCGTAACGCTATGAGAGCCCGTCACCATCCCCAGCCCAGCCCGCCAGTCATGCGGAGAATGGAACGTCAAGAACAATCCCCTACACGACCTCCAAAGCTCACGTCATTCTCTGTTTTGGACATTTTAGACCCGAACAAATTCACGAAATCGCCATCAGTAATGGGCCGTGATTCGGACTGTCTTTCGTCCCCGAATGATGATCAAGATGAACGATTGTCGCCTGACTTCTCCCTGGCTCATCATGCAGTATCCACCGCCTCTCCGTTCTTTTCTCATCGGACACCGGGTCGGTTGCTAGCCGTGCGCCCCCGCTCATCTCCCGGCGTACCACACGACAGCGACAATTGCGGCGCAGGTGAGGTTTACTAATTACTATGGTTTTATCCATTATCACCTCCCCCTTACTCTGGGGACATGCAATTAACACCGAACTTCCTGATCATAATCACTTCATTCCAGACTTGATTATGGTTTCTTTAATGGTTTCGAAACGCATAACCTAAACGTTGGTTGCTGGTCGAGCGCAAACTGGGAAAGAAAACTAAAATTACTTGCCACCTTCCTCTCTGATTGGGATTTGAGATTACTTGAACAAAATGGAAATGTCAGGTCTGTATGAAAGTCAATTCCAATGTTTCCCTACCTAGTCGAAAGACATCACCAATCCTATATTTCCTTGACAAGATTTATTGTTGTATATGGGCCTTGTCTTTCCTCAAATCACATAATTATTTGATGCGCCTCAGCAGCATGCTACAGAAATCACTCGCTTGCGGATAATTGAATAAAATAATTATTTCCAGATTTCGAAATCGTAACCTTTTCTAGTTTGATAATTATTACATGAAACAGTATATTGATACTCCAGAAGAAAAGAGCAAAAGCTAGAACAGCGAAATTTCAAAAGGTTGGGATATTTCAAACCAAAATTAATTATATTCATTACTTAATTTTTTGGAAATTTGTTGTGCAGAAGTTTCCTCACTTTGGGCACGGGGACTCAACTTGGCTATAATTAAAAGATGGTAAAGGAAAACAATGATCATTATGTTTATTATCATTATATCGGATATGGTGGTTCGTTTCAAAATCAGAAGTTTTCAAATTGAATATATACAACAAATCAAATTCAGCATTTTTCAATGTATATTATTCATGCAAGATGCAAGACGTAATGCTCTCACCTTAACCATGTTTACGTACTGAATATGTTTATAATAAAATAAATGTTTATAATAAAATAAATCAGTAATTTCAAGTCGGTTTTGGATAACGCAGAGGATAGTGAACTTTATCTCTTCCATTTTTTCCGTCTCTTCTCCCAAAATTTGAATAACGAATGCAAACTGCATTTCTTCACGTTGTAGTGTCGTGGTCGGTGTCCATCTTTTACACAGGCTTTTAATTTACGAAAAGGTGATTGTGAAATATGCAGTGTTGAAACAAATCGTTTGCGTCAGTTTCATGAACAGGACGGGTGTATAACAATAGTTTTAAGCTTGTCTAGGATTATTCATTGTTGGCAATGATGCATGCAATGTTTTCAATATCAATGACCTAGATACTGTATTTCAATCGAAGAAAGTCTATATTCATAATGAAGCTAAAGTTAAACTTCTTGGCGGTGTGCGTCCGAATGCATTGGCAAATATATCGGAGTGGCCAGCTTTATCAATATACAACGGTGACGTGTAAAAGATAAATTTGAATATTTGTGCTAAACCAAACACTCTCGACTATAAACATGTTAGGATTTCTGACTGATGATATTAATTTGAATTATTTTAGGACATAACAAAAATTACCTTATTGTCTTCGAAGCTTTCTCCATGATATACTGTGTTTTGTGAGATCGTAATGACGATTGTGATTGTAAGATACTGTCTTCGGGGAGAACGAGAAGGAAAGGCAATTCGTTGCTGTCGATAAATGTACATAAAATCACGCTTCGAATCATTCATCAAATAGGTTTTGAAATCAATGAATTTGATTCAAATACCATGCTTATTAAACATTTTATTCATGGTTGTTTTGCGGTTGAGTATCGGTGTTTCTCTTTCTTCGGTTGATCCTCGATTTGCTACAACAGCATAATATAGCTATACAAGCTATTGGTGTCTGTCTATTTATATTTTCACAGTACCGAGTCTTACCGAGCTCGGAAGACAAACATCAGAGTCAACAGTTAAACTGTTTAAACTCTTTAGAGAAACTTGTAAACAGTCGGCAGCAGGCGATTGATCCATTTTCAAGGGATTTTAAGGGGATACAACAGAAAACGAGACAGACGATTCTCAAAGAATTTTGTATCGCAGAAAAGTGTAGGGTACCATCATCAACAACAACAAAATTATTTTAGATTAATGCATACTCCCCTTTCCAGAAAGGCGCGAATAATTCCCCTTAGGTGAAAGATTTACAAAATCTAGAAAAAGAGTAAAGGAAAACCAAAGAGAGGCTGGGAGATTTTTGTTTCCGATTTCCGAGAGTTATTCTTGACAATTTGATAATGATGCCATTTTGTTTTATAAAGTTTAAATCATGGAGATTCAGTGAGGCGTCAAAATCGTCATCCGGCATTACAAAATTAGTAAAGTTACTCTCAGGAGTTTTATAAAGTGTGTAAAAATCAATTGATCGAAAATATGCAAGGTATTCTCTCCCTTTTTTAGGGGGGGGGGGCGGGAATTGAGTTGTAGTTGTGGAAGATATGAGATCACGGTGTAAATGAGCATGAAGAGAAATCGAATCCTCTTCCTAAATGTTCTAATATATCTTCCTTAAAATCATCCGGAGTTGAATGTTAAAATGTACAATAAGGTTGAATATGTAATCATGCACTCTTCTTTCATAAAAGCGTGAGAACTAAAATGTCGTACACGCAGCCAGGATGTTATGAAGTCGTGTGGAAATAAAGAAATAAATTGACGCCATATGTCCCTGTACTGTATGAGATTGTACTGATACGCAAATCGACACGCGTTCTTTCATATTTTCATATCGAGGTTTGTATATTGAGTTAAGTAGGGCGTTTTGTGTTTTTTCCCCGCGCAGACTCACTGTGACTTCCTCGGGCTACAGACATGACAAGCGAATTATGCTCGCAGTCACAAATCTTCTCTATCCCTTCATTTTCACAATAATATTAGGCGTGAATTATTATCTGTAGGTGGGCAAGAGTGGTGAAACTATTATGCTGGTTCAGAAAAAGGGTCTCTTTTTATGAACTTATTACCACTGCCAATGAACTTGCAGACTTGAACTATTTGTTAAGCTTTATCGAGGTATATATTGAAGTTGGTCAAGTTTGAAGTTACGCAATAGATGATTAGAAAATATTATGGTATAGATATCGATTTAAACAATAATGCAATCGAAATGTAAAAGGTACATTTGAACAGATTCGTGGAGAACAAAATGATTGATTTATTAAGCATGATGAAACGGACACATATTTCACGTAAAAGAAGATATTAAATTGGTACGAAACAATTATGTTATATAATTGTTTATTCTTTTCTCGTTCATTTACAATTTCTTATTCATTTTTTAAATTTTTACTTATCATTTTTGTTCTTAAGTGACTGCGAGATTTCAATTCAATTATCCTTGTTGTAATTACTATTATCATTATTATTATTTTAATTATGTATTTTTTCGGAGAGAGGGTCTGTTCTGCTAGCCCTATTTTGATTCGTACAATAATACATCATGAAGTTGTAATTCTGGATTGCAAAATAGATACACACTATACTACCTCACATGCTAGATGATTACATTACATTTTCCTCATCAGTGCAGCTTACATGTATAACTTCGTTGTACCTGACTTATACATGATAATCATTTTATTGTTTAATCGCCACTAAACTATCAAAATTATTTATTTTGTTCTGTAATATATGCGCGTTAATTAACAATTTTATTTTCTATAGATATTAATGTGGATTACAACTGAAGAGAGAATAAGATCTGATTAAAATGATAATAAATAAAACAATTACAATGCAATTATGGAATTTATAATCACTCATCTCAGTTACATTAAACAATATTTTGCACGACTATTATAATTTTAATGACAAAGTGTATTCATTCATTGAAATGAGAATTATTGAAATCCCAATGGTAGTAAAATGAGATAAAATATTATCAGTGCAGCTTACATGTATAACTTCGTTGTCATGGTTGTACCTGACTTATACATGATAATTATTTTATTGTTTAATCGCCACTAAACTATCAAAATTATTTATTTTGTTCTGTAATATATGCGCGTTAATTAACAATTTTATTTTCTATAGATATTAATGTGGATTACAACTGAAGAGAGAATATTTTAAGATCTGATAAAAATGATAATAAATAAAACAATTACAATGCAATTATGGAATTTATAATCACTCATCTCAGTTACATTAAACAATATTTTGCACGACTATTATAATTTTAATGACAAAGTGTATTCATTCATTGAAATGAGAATTATTGAAATCCCAATGGTAGTAAAATGAGATAAAATATTATTATAATTATTATTGTTGTTGTTGCTGCTGTTATCATTACTATTAATATTATAACTAATTTTTATTTTTATTATAGTTATAATGACAAAGTATATTCATTCATTCATTAAAGTGAAAAATCATTGAAATCTGAACGAAATAATATGAGATTAAATAATTATTATCAGAAGAAGTATTAACATTATTGTTATTATTTATTATTATTATTATTATTAAGTAGTAGGAGTATTGTTGTCATGAAATGATTGTTCTTTCAAGTCTCTGGAAAACTCATGTTGAAGATAATGAAAGGTTCAAATCAAAACAAGGAACTTTTCCAGAACAGTCAATGCCCTTGCTATTCTTTTTTAAACGAAGGGGGATAGTCAGCAGAATAATCGTGAAAATTGATTTTCGATACCTTCATGATAATTATTATAATTATTGATCATTGTTTTATTATTGTTATTATCATTGTTATTATTATTATCATCAGTGTTATTATTATGATTATTACTATTATTGTTACTATTATGATTATTTTCATTATCATTATTGTGATTATTTTTATTATTATTATCATTATAATCATATCATGTTATGAATATTATATGTTAAAAAATGAGTAATTTGTTCAGTATGAGACACGAAATCAATGTTGCGTGCGCATTATTTCTTCAACATACCCGTCATCTACCAATCAGACTCGTCGTTTTAGATATTGGATTGGGCTCAAATCTTTATATGTACAAGCATCTTCTTTATAAGGGGGAATATTCAATATTGAATAAAAAAGAATGAATCCCAATACGAAGTGAACATACATAAAGGAATTCCCCGTTATTATCTTGATGCGATACATTATGCCGTGTTTAGAGAATAGTTTGGAAACACGCACTTGAAAAAAAAAGTTTTTTGTGATCGTATAAAACTCATAGAAAAAAAGAAGAAAATATTATAATCAGTTTTCTTTTGACATAGTACCGAACGACATTAGATATTTCATACAGAGAGAGAGAAACGAACGTTGCAAATCTTCATTAATTTGACGAAATACTACTGAGAACGAAAATAAAGCCACGAGTTTAATTTTGAGCTATTTCAGCCGATTTTTCTCTATAAAGCTTTTTGGAACGAATATATTGACATTCGTCATTATCATTCTCATTAAAAGGAATCGTTATTAATTGGGTATAATTTGAGCTTATCATTTTTTTGTATTCTTTGAAGACCATCCTCTCCACTGACTACTCGCTAAAAGCTTGCACACATTGCCCGATGGATGTAGACGTTAAGCTCCCTAAGCTGCTAAAATTGTGGATATTCGGAATGGATTTATTCAATCAAGCCTTGATTGCCCGACCTTTAAAAGTTTAAGATAGATTTCTTCCTCCGAATCTTACTCCATTATAGTGATCAAACCAATTTAGAAATGTAATGATTTCATGTAAAACAGACATGCTCTTAAATTGCCTTTCCCCCACGTTTCTCCCCGTTAGAAATACGTATCGATGAAGAGTAATGGGAATTGAGAAATAACCGTCATATACGAATTCTGTGAAACCGTCAAAATGAGAAAGAAGTATTAAAAATAATTCAAACAACGTATAAAAGAAATTTTCTATTATTTGTATGATTTTCATAATTCAGTCAGGTGACAATATTGCTCTTCTTATTCTTGTCAGTAATAGAGCTGCCTCAACTACGCCCTTCCCTCCTTGAACCTTTTTGTACCAAATATATGAACAAATTATTTATTTATCAATAATTTGTTCGTTCGATAAAATTCGCAGTTTTGCAGTGTGCTGTATAAAAAAAACTCGTAAAAATTTGTGACCCATTACGCTACTGAACATGCTGGAAATTAGTCCAGCAACTAACCTGTAGTATTTGGTCAAACAGTATTGCGTAGTGAGCAATATAAATTAAGGGGGGGGGGTACATGGCGTATGGGGCATAAAATATAAAAAGCTTTCAGAGAGCAAAAAAAAATGTCTTGATAATACAAAAAAAATTGTGATGGATTTTGACAAAGTGTTAAGAAAATTATATCATATTTCAACCACTTTTTTCCTTATCTCCCTTTTTCTGATCATTAAAATTCATTGAATTATGTAGTTATTTATCTTATTGTTATTTTTTTTTTTTTTGGGGGGGGGGTCCATGCCCTCAAGTCATCTCATCTGTAGGCCAGTGTGAACAAATTCTCCAACACTACATATTTAGCAGCGAACCCCACACTGGCAAGGTTTCCATTGTCTCATACTGGTGTTCGTTTTTGGTTTAAAAAAATAAATAAAAGATGGCTAAAATCTGCACCTTCCCATCATTCGTCTTTATCATTACCTTGGCTTCAGTGAAGTTTTCCAATATGAATTTGAATTATGTTATCATGAGTAAATACATGTCCCACTTTCGTTGATTAGGGGGATTTTACTTTTCTCAAATTATCATAATATAGGATTTAATTTAAAGTCTGTGTAGCACATAACGCGAAGTTCCCGCATAATATATGAATATTTATAGCTAGCCCACATGTCGGACAAATAATTTAAGGTCATAAATGTTATTTCTTGAGAGGTAGATCTTTATCTACAAGTAGATCTACTACAGCTAAAAAACCCTTTTCAATTACTTCATTAATAAGTACCACCTCCGCACTCGGAGAAATACTTATTTCGAAATTGTTCTCACTCCTTTCGTTCTGTCAGTGGGTTAATCATGTCTGAGTCTTTGATTGGTATTGCTAATTATCTTGATCTCATTTCTGATAAAATTCATCACTATTTAAAAGGTAATTTTAGGTTGAATGAGACACTATGATGATGGGCGTGATGGCCGACCGATACCCATAATGACAATGATTTATGTGATTTGATTTACCACACGAATATTTTCATTTTATTGTACACATTGGCTACGCAGAGTACGATGAGACGATGAAAGATTCGAATATAGCATAAAACCTCAAAAAAAGTCAAAACTGGGTAATTGTTTACTCTCATATTTTTTTCATATATGTATCGTAGAATTGTCCGCCATCGCCAAAAAAAAACTCATTTCAGAAATTCTCTATTCTCATTCTCTATCAAAAGTGATATTCCCTCCAGAAAAAAAAAACAGAAAAGAAAGAAGAGTAAAATATGAAAAAAAATCAAAAAGAAAACAAAGAGACTGCATGTTCGCTTGCTTTTTCCCTTTGCATTTATGATTTTTGTTGAATCTAAGTTGCAATACTATAGTAATGAAAGTAACCTCAACTTTGCGTTTCTGTTTACCTGTGTAGAAATTTTAAGCGATACCGTTAATAAAAAAAATCAAAGTATATTTTTTACAAATCATTTGATATTAACAGCAATAAATAGAGCTGCAGAATGATTTGGATATGATGTGTTTCTATCAGCATATTCTTTAGACCACTAAATGAGGAAGAAGGATGGCGATATTAGTGCATGACTAAAATATGAGAATCTATAAAAGAGTTCAACTTATTCTGAACATATTTTGCTCGTTCGCTTTTCTCTCTCTCTCTCCGACCGGATGTTATAATTTTTTAGGACATGACTGAATGTCTCAATGGTTTTGCAACAAATCATAATCAAATACACTCGAATTCCATTGAAAGTTTACTTCATGAAAACAGTCTAGATTCTTCAGGTGGCAATTGACATGACGTAGATGTAAGTTATAGGCCTATGTAAAGTTGTGATTCTGTGTAGAGAAATGGGGTAGGATGGAAATGAAAAGACAAAGAAACATGAGAGAGCCCAGGCGGGAGAGGGATAAAATAGGGAAGTAAACGTAGAAAGAGTGTAATTGAAAAAAGAAATGCGGAGAGATTTACAGAGAAGTAGGGAAATATGGATGAGAGATACAGGGAATACGGTGGGGGGGGGGCAACTGATGATGTCGAGTCTGTGAAATGGACACCATTTTTTTTATAAACGTTTTGGTTGGTGTTGCAATATCATAGTTTGTTGTCGCTGAGGTGTCATTCATCGGGTTTGGGTTAACCACGCCTGCTCGTCCGGTAGGAGAGCTCGATCTTCGGGGGCAATTGGCCGTGTCCAATTCACTATTAGCAGGTAACAGAACCCGCCTAGCGGCATCTCATACAAAGATTTCACGAGGACAACCCAGGATTTTTCCTACCCGTTTTCAATCATTCGGGGGGGGGGTTTCGGAGAGAGAAAGGGAGAGGAAGAGAGAGAAGATGCACAATATATTTCTAAATTCATTTTTGTAAACACAAGTCTTAATCTTTATTTAAGGAAATTTAACACTATTTAATGGCATATTTCTTCACAGATTGATATTACTAAGTTCTTCGCATTATTCACATTTTCTGAGGAAAAAACAGGGTTGGTACATCCCGTTCAAGCCAGTCGGACTGGTTTTCAAGGCAGCTCTTAATATCTTCCTGTAATATTACGTTGAGACGACAAGTTTATTCGCTGTTTGCGGCATTCTAAAGAAATTCTTTCCCTTCCTTGTATTTGTAAATTTATTACTGGTAATAATAATGTGCCGGTTGATTTCATGGCTTGGTCTATATGAAATTGAGTGATACATTTTAAGGCTCCTCTCCTAACCACACACTCTTAAACATGTTAAAACCAATCCTGGGCAACGTACTGTCCACACAATTATTGATTAAAATCTGTGCAAATTTGGTAATAAAAACTAATAATTGGGTAATAGTTTTTCTCAATTGGATGATAATTGCCCAAAAGATATGTATATTTTCTTAGCAACAAACATTAATACCCAACAAAATGGACAGTACTAGTATGTTGCCCAACATTTTAAGTATGTAGCTTTCTTTAGGGGATATACTGTGTGTAAAGGGTGCGTGGGGGGGGGGCTATTTATGGCAAATTTCCTCGGGTTTGTTGGCGAAGTAAATTGTCCTGAGGAATATTTTGAAATTTCTTTGCAATACAACATAATTTCAGCTTTATCCCTTTGGCATGGATTGTGAGTGTTTCCACAGAGTATCAACGTTAAGCATGAATTAGATGAAATCCACCTGTATAGCTTAAAGGAACGTTCCCAACAGAGGTAAACCCCCTCATAAATATCACAATAATCATTTAATTCTCTGTTTTCAATTCAGCATGAATATCATAAGAATCAAGGGATGGGAATGTTTAATGCTTCTGAATATACTTAACCTGAAAAAAACGACTAAAGAATCATATTAAAATTAACATATTGTAGATTATGTGTCTTGTTTTTAGTTTTAAATCAAATCGGTGTTTATGAAGAGCTGCGTATATAATCACATATTTCCTTCATTGTTTTTTATTTCATTCGTTTTATTTCGAACTTATGTACCGCAGATAAATAATTATTTTAAGGCCACACTTCTAATACTCGCTCGGTGCAGAAAAGTAGAATAGCTTTGAAATTTGGTAGTTTTCACAGTGCAGTTGTTCGATAAAGTCCAACTATCAATACATCTCCGCATGAGCTTATAAAGTTAGTGGAGATATTTTAGCAATCGGTTGATGCACTGTAAAAAATTGATTTTACAGAAAAAACAAGATTTTGCAGAAAGCAATAACGGAATCAATCTGTAAATTCATTAAACAGGAATTTTCTTCAATTTAACAGAACAGGACTGTTTATACAGGAGGAAAGGGTGTTTTATTTAAGGAAATCTGTAAGGTTCCATACACCATGTACCAATCTCCTGTAATTTCACATGATATAATGTAAGATTACGCAATCTGGTAAGATTACTGGTGTTCTCGAGACTCTGCTGCAGGAATTTCTTTTATTTTAAGGATAAATTTTCTAACAGTGTGGACAAGTGAGCAATTTGCAAGGGAATAGATTTATACAAGCTCTGAGGTCGTTCAAGCATTTCGAAGCTAGGTGGAGTCAATCTGTCATGTTTGTATAATTAATAGATATTTCAAATTTACAGGGCTTATCCTCATGGATCGAAAATACACTTTCCTAGATTAAATGACTGATTAAATGATTTTTTAAATTTGAAACTCAATCTTCGGGTAATGTAAGTATTAGATTTAATGATCGGAAATTCAAATAAATACTTCACATTAATTTGTCATGATGTTAAACCACATCTATAGTGCAGCAATGCATACTTGATTTGATGGGATTTAAAACTAATGCATTTTTATTTTTTTCGAAGAAGTGGTGTTTCTCTTTTAACATTCTGGATTCAGCAGTCGCGAAATGAAAAGCAATAGTCTGTCAGCTTGCTAGTCATACTAGTGGACATATTGGGTTCCTTTGATAAATAACACTTGAATAGCAGTTGAAATGTGATGAAAGTTGAATGACGTGAAATGCATCATGGGAAAGAGCGTAACGTACTGTTCTCATACCCAATTTTTTCTGCTGGGGTAAGTTTGAGATGAGAGAGAAAAGTCGGCAAAGTAACCGATCCCCTTTAGAAAGTCACGATCAATTACTCAAAATTATGCCAACTTAGCCGTGAAATGGGTTTCTATATAGCTGTCCTTTAACGCCCTAAAACTAACTTTATTCCTACGCAATTGGAAAAAAATGTATATATAAAAGACATAGAAGGCAAATTGTAGTTTCTGCGCTGGGCGAAGGCGGTTTCTTACTTTCTTTGTGGCTGCAGAATGTAGGAACTTTTATATTAGTCTTGGTTTAGAACGAAAACGTATCAATTGAACCAAACACCTGGTCTAGCTTTCCATGCCGCGCTTGTACTTAGCACGCCAATTTTAGCGTCTACTCGGCCCATTGGACGTCGTTAGCGACCCCTCCTTTCACGGAGATAACATAGTTCAAAGAGACCGCTTTAAACCGACTTTATTCTGCTCTACCAGCGGGATACCTCTCCAATGAATCGGGTCCATAACCCCACCTCAATTCTAATTCTTCAAAGTTTAGGCGCTTTCTACGCTTCATGACTCCGTATATCTGACGACTTCAGACTTTTTAGTGCTAAACTATAACGATATATTTATCAAAAACAAGTGCGTGTCACCGATGAAAAAAAATCTTAAGATTGCGATTAATACCATAATTCCGAGAGATTAATTTGCCTTCACGCTAAGCTTGAGCGCCAATTTTGTCGGTGCTTGAGAGATAATTACCGAGAAAGGATTGGGGCAGATCGTCTGTGAATCGCTATGAAATTGCTTCGGTAATAGTCAAACGGGGTGAGTTACTGCAGGGGTGTAATGTCTTGCCCCCATCTCAAATACCTCTTGGCCAGGGTCATAGAAATTGAACTGTAATCGCATAACTGCAGTTGTTGCAGTTTTGCGAACATCTAGACAGTGATAATGCCCCGCGGATACTATGAGAAAAGGGTTAATGGGTGCATCTAATTATGATATCGGAGAAATTAGGAAAGGAAACGGTGATTGGGATATGATTTGGCGGGAACTCGGCACACCTGATGTTTGCCCATAAATATCTGTCCATGTCGAATTGTAAATGTCAGAAGATTAGCTAATGTCGTCTGCTTCAACCAATGGTATTATCAGCCATCAGAGATGGTAATTAGCTTTTTTTTTATTCCGTAAAAAATACAGGATGATATCGCGAAAGTGCATTAAACAGAAGAGATAATCACTCTTAGAAAACGAATCTTTGTCATCGTGACTGATTCATTGTTTGTATTGATTAGTTCATTAGATCATAAACAAAAACAATAATGATTTGAAAAATTCAAATATGTTCAATCGGTGCTATACCCCGACAATAAAGACTTTGCGAGATCGAGCGTGGAGAAAATCATTTTGAAATAAATTTACAACTGACATTGATATGGTACAGAATACATCTTACAAGAATATTGATAGGCCAAAAACATATTTCGAATTCCTTACACATTATAAGATATTCTGCGAAAATATTCAATTCAGATCAACTAATCATCAGTATACTTTCAGAAAAATGACGGTAACCGTTCAAAAGAGAGGTGTTATCGTAATTATTCCCATTTAAGCTCCATGCCAGTCACTTAAAACAAAGACTAATTAATACCCCAATTAATAACCCATGACCCAATACACCACCTGTTCTGAAAAAGTAGAAGAGGTTATTAACCCTCACAGGGGAACACCGCTTAATGTTAATTGATTGACGAATAGATTAGCAGAAAAAGTGCGTAACCGAATGCATTAAAAACCTAAACATTTTCCCTAATTGAACATCATCGACAACGCAATACCCCCATTTCTTCTCATTCACACTCCCCATGCCAAGAATATATTCTCTATCCATCGCGAATCGATGGGGGCTAAAAGCGTCAAACAGGGCACCGGTCTCTTTCATCTGCACCCCATAATTCTCTCAGGTGTACCAATCAATTGGATTTTAACACCCCCATACGGTGATACCTTAAAATGAATCACTAACTAAGCACCCCCTGAATAATTGATCCACCAATAAAATAAGGGAGTTACATTTACGACATTGCCATGTCTCGATTTTTCTATTAGCTTCCGCCCATGGTGATACTCTTTTAATTAAACACCTCCGTTCATTTTAATCTCGTTAAGTTATTGGTTGGCTTTTAACGCTCCTATTTGTTCTGTATCGGTGTATAGCGGGGGTAATTAAGCATTATGGGCCCTCAACATGCTCGAACTTATATGAGTGCGGTCATCGAAGGACCCAACTATTCCATTTGTCGAACAACGGAAATAATCCAAGAACGTTGCCAGCAAAGACTTGCTTTAAAAATCCTACGGGATCGGAGAACTGTTAACCTTATGGGTATTGACGCCATTGCTATCTTAAGTTTGCTTACATTGTCTCTTTAATTATTGAATAAATGAAAATGGAGTTTGTTCTCATATAGCTCATCGCATTTGAAATTGGGAACGTTAATGATTTCATTCCGCCTTTTCTTAAATCATAGAAATAATAATATTGTCCGATATTAATTAAAATCATGTTCATACTTTTTTCCCATCAGTATGCAGTGTTAATTTTCTGCTTCGTCCGCGAGCATGCACTTGGAATGAATAGTAAATAAATCTCACACATTAGTTTGACGAAGTGAGTTTTTTCCACTCATTAAACTTGACCACGTTGACCGGGCATGTTGACATTGGGGTACATGCTAACGATAGTTGTTTTATGGGAACCGTACTAGTTACGAATTTGAACGATTTGAAAGTGGAGTCTTTCTATATAAGTTAAGATGAAATAGAAAGTGATATTTTATGATCAGATGATGAAAAAAATTCCCAATACATTAGGCCATTATGAGTCATATTCTTTTATTATTGTGGTTCATCGCAGGCAATGTTACTCTCTACCAAAGGCAACTGATTCATTGCCTATATCAGATTGATTTATTTACATATCTATTTGGTCTCCGTTATACACAGTAGTCTTTTAAATTACAATTACATGTATTGTTCTATACCGATGGGCCCTCTCTGTACAAATAAACATATTAAAAAATACACCTTACATTTCTATAATCCATGAACCTGCCACTAAATACTGGTGCATTTTCTATACCTGTCTCTATGGAAACCTTGGGCCGATTGCACGAAAGAGTCTTTGCAAGGACCGTCTTTCGTGTCGCCCATCTTTTATGATGCGCCATGTGAAACGCATTTTAAATAAATCATCTGCAAACAAATTTCATTCGTCCATTAAAATAAACAAAATATTTGTTTATAAAATGATGTGATATATCATGAAATTGTATAAATTTTGATTTAAAAGCAAGCTTACGAATCTTATTCTTTATCATAAATTTCAGAAACACCCCGCTTATAGCGTATCATAAAAGATGGGTGACACGAAAGACGGTCCTTGGAAAGACCATTTCGTGCAATCGGCCCCATGTCTTTTGGAATTGTACGCCATATCAAACAGGTACTCTGGCCGGAAAAATAAACAGAATATAAATTGTTCAAGCAAAACACTGGGAATCTCATCGAAATCGAATAGAAAATGAATTCGACTTGTTGCAATTTTCGGCAAAACAGTGTGAAGCGTACATGTCGTCATTACATAAATAAGATCATCACTGCTGTTTCTTAATAATTATGAGGCAGATGATGTTATGTGAAATATTCAATAAACAAGATTGAACCAGATTGGATAAAGAAATAGACAGTGGGGGTGCGACACCATCATTTCGCTTTGATATTACATAATCTTTCTTCGGAAAATGTCATATTTTGAAAACGACTTTCTCATTTCTTGGTTTGTACATTCGATTCTATTCCATTCTTCAAATGTATTCAATTACCAGGTGACACATATCTCACGTAATTAAACAATACCAGGGTCATGGTGACAACTGACGGGCATATTATTTGGATGTGGAGGGGAAGCATTGGCACAGGCAAATTGGTGATTCTGGGATCCAATTTATTTTCTTTTTTTTACGTGTTCATTTTCAATCACTTTCGCACTTGGTTATAATTGTCTCCATTGTCATATTTTTTTTTTTTTGGGGGGGCTGTTTTAATATCTTACATTCATATATAATCAACAATGTAAGCATTTTCATTGCAGCGTTCCATAGAAAAGGGGAAAATAAGTACCAAATGTACTTGAAGATTGTAAAAATAACACTTCTTTTTTCTAAATGCATGTATTTCAATTTGCTTCAGGCAAATTGGAAATGAATACCTTCACTGGCTTTTAAGATTTTTAGTTTATCTCATTTCCTTTTCATAATCATAACTCGGAAAGATTTGTCTGACCTTATTTGATGCTCATTTTCTCGAAAAATTAGGCTGTCAGATTGAACAAATATACTAGGCGGAAATGGCAATATTAGTGAGTCTACTTGGAAGCAGCTGAAAACACAATTTACCTTCCATTTCGCTTGGTTGATAAATTCCTCGCCATAATTTGTATAATGAAATTGAAGATTATACCGAGTCATCTCGAATGCATTTTGTTTGCCCGTCTCTCTCCGAATGTCTATCTTGTCAAGCAATCGGGAACTCCCCATGCTATTAAGAAAGACACCGTCTTCATCACTGTGAAGAAAGAGAGCGTCGAAAAGTGAAAATGATGGGGAGATTATCATCACTGTTTTATGCCATTAGATGGATACGTGATGAAGCTGAACACAGCGACTAAATTTGGCCGACGCTTGTTTGACGTTGCCAATTAAAATGTGATCTTGGTGATTCGGTTGGAGCACTTGGGGTCGTTCTTTCTTGTTTTCTTTTGGTTAGCTCCTTCGTCCTGGGGATAATTTCATTGATCTTAATTTCATTGCATGACTTTTTCTATGGACATAGATTATGGATTATGGTTGCAAGTTGCAACGGCCGTCGATCGCAATGACAGGCAGAATTTCGTTTGAGAAGTTACCATATTATTTAATTTCCCCTACCTTTCGGCTAAATGAACTGAAACGTACGTCCTAAACAACATGTTTACAAATAATCATGGTTCCATCGAATATGGCAGTGCTTATCGCGATGTCTATCTATTGAAATTTCTTATTGCAGGGTCTTATTCATAACTCAGACCTTTTCTTAAAGCCGAAGTGGGTTTATATTCCTAAATATTGAATGACATGTGACCTTATTTTAACCAATCAGAGAAGTTTATGAACACATTGTAATGTGTAAAGTGGTATTGCTCTCATATAATTTAAATGTTCGTATTGGATTTGGCTCTAAACATTTTTTTTATTTGGAAAGTCTTATATTTGAATTTTGAATAATTTTAATAATGTTATTATTTTTATTTCTTTCAGATTCCGACCACTCCCTTGTCGACGATCATATCAAAGACTCGATGTCGCCACCAGCTGATCACATCGACATCAGTGAACATGACGATGATGACTGCAGCCATCTCGACGATGATCGGGACTTAAAAGACCATGATATGGACGATCGCGTGAGTGACGACGACTGCGATGATAAAGATGATGACGTTCCAGGTAAAAAGAGAAAGAGATCAGACAGTGACAGTAACAACAATAGTGCCAAGTCTAGCAAGCCTCGACGGGCCAGGACTGCTTTTACCTACGAACAACTAGTCGCGTTGGAAAATAAATTCAAAACGACGAGATACCTCAGCGTATGTGAACGTCTCAATCTCGCTCTGTCTCTGAGCTTGACCGAAACCCAAGTCAAGATCTGGTTTCAAAATCGACGCACGAAATGGAAGAAGCAGAATCCTGGTATGGATCCTAACGCACCAACGACCACGTCTGTGACTGCGACACAACCATCCCCACCCCTGTCCGCAGCGGGTCTCCATGCCGCTGCCTACGGCCCAGGACTCATGTATGGTTCGCATCTAACATACCACTCGCCATTACACGCCGCGGGAGCTGCTATGCCCTACGTCATGGGCTCGCCTATGTTCACTCACATGCATGGTCATCATTACTTTTCGCACTCGGGTCATGTATAGCCCCGTTAAAACGTGGCGCCTCGCCCTGTAGTCCGAGTGGACTTATCTCAAACTTTTATGTTGCTGGTGTAAAGCTTGACACATGCCATTCGCTTGCCACACACTTCATGACTGTTTTCACCTATCACCATAATCACCATGTACATAAAAGTGGCCATGTATTCGAACACAGTAAGTTAGCCATGCCAAAGCAAGACCGAATTTTTCCTCTTGCATTTTATGTAACACATTCAACGCCAACATCTTTTAATCAAAGCAGAAAAGACCTACCATGTAGGCCTATAACCTGTGGTAATTGTAGAATGGGGAACCGGCTGGAAATTATCAGTCGATACTATTTTTTAGTGAATGGATGAGTTGCAACACTCATTCTCTCTATACGTACATGTCACAGTAGCACCAATGGCAGTAAGTGATCGAAAAAACATTGACAATGAATGATGCAATTTGTGTAAATATCTTACGACATTCGTATAGCCTAACTATTAATACACAAACATGGTATTTCAAAGCACAAAGACATAAATTGTGAGAGAGACATTATATCGTTGGAAATGAATAAGAGTGGTGAGAACATCACTGTTGAACACAACCACTTGTCTGTCTGTATAAATACGAGCAGTTATATATTAATATTTGTCAACCGCCATTTCTCTTTGTTAAAGTTTTACGTTTACATACTATTATCCATCACGATTTAAGCCTTTCAAACTCTGACATCAGTTAATGTTATCTGTAAGTTTACATTATTTTCAATGATTTCCCCGAATAGACTTCCTGAAGTTATACCCAAGACAGTTTCAAGTTTCAAAAACTCTGCCCTCTTTGTCTTGGTACTGACATACGTACTATTGTATCCAAAATATATTGGGTGCTTTTCTCAAATAATGTCCCACCAAACAATCTCTTTGTTTATTTTTTCTCGTTTTTACGTTGAATTTGGTTGTAATTCCCATGCTAAAAAATAGGCGATATGAATTTTGAATGTTCAAACACTTCTTTGATATCATTTGATATTAAAATTTCCAATGGAAACGTAGTATTTTAGGGGGATTGACATTTCATGGGGTTGGTCAAGTTTTATTATTATACGACACTTGTGTTCAAATCTGTAATCATTTAAAGGACAAGTCCACCCCAACAAAAAATTGATTTAAATAAAAAGAGAAAAATTCAACAAGCATAACACTAAAAATTTCTTTAAAATCGGATGTAAAATAAGAAAGTTATGGCATTTTAAAGTTTCGCTTATTTTCAACAAAATAGTTTTATGAACGAGCCAGTTACATCCAAATGAGAGAGTTGATGACATCACTCACTATTTCTTTTGTATTTTATTATATGAAATATGAAATATTTTTATTTTCTCGTCATTGTCATGTGAAATGAAGTTTCATTCCCTCCCTGAACACGTGGAATTCCATTGTTTTAACATTTTGTGCTTCAGGCAAGGAGGTCCTAATCGTCAAATTTGTAAAAATTGAAATATTGTATAATTCAAACAATAAAAAACAAAAGAAATAGTGAGTGAGTGACATCATCGACTCTCTCATATGGATGTAACTGGCTCGTTCATATAACTATTTTGTTGAAAATAAGCGAAACTTTGAAATGTTATAACTTTCTTATTTTACATCCGATTTTGATGAAATTTTCAGCATTGTGCTTGTCTGATTTTTCTCTATTGAATCAAATCAAAAGTTTTCTGAGGTGGACTTGACCTTTAAATGGATATTGAATTCTTAGTAGGCCTATATATACATAGAGATTGTTTTCCACTGATGCTTAATGTTTAGGATGGTTTTTGACTCATAAGTGTATAGTTTGCCTTATTCAATCACACCATTACCCTTTTGTCATGCTTTTGGAACAGGTGTTACGGTAGTTAAAACGATTGTCTAAACTTGGATAGCTTTCGAGAAGGGGGAGATTAGATTCCATGTAATTGATAATGACAATTTGGATTGAATTGATGTCCTGAATTCTACAAGGCGAAGTGATTTAGAAGTGGAATAAACCTTTACCTGTCATTGCCTTCTCTCTCATAAAAAATATTACAAAAGATAGTTGATTATGGTAATATCAATAAATGAAATAGGACAGACCCATAAACGCACTTAATAATGAGTAATCAATTTACTCATTCTAAGAATTAGTCTACATCATTATCATTGCGTGATATGCACAGGAAAGAGATGAATATAATTAAATGCAAATGTGAATGAGTGATAAAGAAGAGATAAGCACTGTAAATAGAGGCATATGTAATTCATACATTAATGCAGAGGAAATTCAAGTTCTTCAAATTGCCGGAGCAGGCAAAGATACCTCTTCCTGAAATTAATTTGATTTATATCTTTGAAAGATAGGTTTGCATTTAACGAACGAGTCTAACTGGACATTTCATGTTATAGTTACGCTTTGCCATTTTCTTATCCATTCAGTTGGAGTTAAGTAGGTTTCAGGAAGCTTGTATGTAGCCCAAGAATTTCAGACACGACGTAATACAGTGTATTGTGTAGGGAATGTCATATGAAGGATATATTTAATCGTCTGATCGACTTAATGAATACGAGAAGACGAAGCCTATTTAATATCATGGTCCCTCTATTCAAGACACGCTTGGGAAATTGAATACACTGGGGAATGACATTTTCAGTGCCGTCTTAATGTAAAAAGCAATGCGTATAATACATTTTAAAATACCTTATGAATAGAATAACTTCTTATTCAAACATACATTTCGACAAATTCACCTCAATTCGTGGAATGGTTCATTAGATCGCAAACTAGTTTTAAAAAAGCCTGATTATTGTTATTTAATTTACCATGTACTGCGTTAACAAAGATTCGTTGTATCTCATTTAATTTCATTATTTCTCTACAGAAACAAGTTGAGGTCACAATGATCACCTTAAATCTTCTTTATTTCACCGAAAACGTGTATATTACAGAATTAATGGAATCAAAATATAACACAAACTTTATCCTGCAGTACTCGATCCATTAACTTGGTATATATTATGCGTTTCGAACTTTGTGATGGTCCGTCTAACTTGTACTGACTTTGTAATACAGACTCTTAATTGGTTAAAATCCATTTGAGTTTGATTTCAGAGTTAGGCCTAAATATATCTCTTTTTTGCAACTGACATCGGTACTACTTTTATCAGATTAAATAAGTTTAAGTTATTGTTTTGGAAAAGTACTTATACAAACCATTTCCCTATGATTTTGTTCTTATTGAATAGAATTGTGTCATGCGACTAAACAAATATTTAATCATCTGCATGACCTGCAGAGGGAAATTGTGAAACTCTAGCATACCAAATATTGAGCAAAGTTCAGCCAAACTCTTGGTTGACAAACAAGACAAAAACTACAATTTTTTAAACACAAAGATGTGTGAGGGTGTTGACTCCTAGCTCGAGTATCAGCATTTTATTATCATTATTTTTTATTTATGTAATGATGGAAGGTGTTTTAGCTTGGTGTCAAAATCATAGTACTATCACATATATAAGTACTGTTCTCTCTCACCTCAGGCCCGTCGTACAAAGAATTAGGATTTATTCGATCAACCTCAACTATATGGAAATCCATCGTTGTCAGAATTTTCTCCTACAGGAAATTTGCACACAATGTACTTTGTGAACACGGAGAAGCACATTGAAAATTCAAGAAAATGATGAATGTATGAAATACATAAGGTCTAGAAAATATTTTGAATATACCTGCACTGTTAGATATTGACGTAGCTGGCTTTCCATAGTTGTGGTTGATCGGATCAAACGCAACTCTTTGTAAGACGGGGCCCAGATCTATTTTAGCTTCACCGCTCATCACTTAAACACCGGTGTATTATTTCGGTGTTGGTGTTACGCGTTATGGATGTTACACCTTAAACCTTTGACATACATTATTTATATGCCTCGTGTACTTATTTTTCATTTCATTGTGAAAGTCATGTTACTATCACTGCTATAAATGTTGAAACTTAAATGAATATTGTAATATCCATGTAATATGTTATACATGCATTGTTTATTAAATCAAGCTTGTGTGCTATATCTTTTAAATCCACCGGTGTGTATAACACATGAAAGTTGTACGTGTTTAATAAAATGATGATGAAAATTCACTAGATTTTGTTCGCTTTGTAATGATTCCTCGTGACCGTTTATTATTGAAAACTTGGCTAATGTGTGAATGATATTTTGTGGTAACGGAAAGGAACGCCATTATGGATGCATGGACATGATGGGTGCTTCATGCATGCATGCAAAAAATATAGTCATCAAACTTTCAACAAGTTCGGGGTACCTCTGTGAAATATTTCTTCACAATTTACTTCTTTTCGATCGTTCAAAAATATAAAACAAAAGTTATAGCCAATAAAGGGTGCGTTTGCGGCGAGTTTTCTTTATTATTTTCCAGCACTTATGTGGATAGGGGCATGGGGAGAGAGAGAATGAGAGAGGGACAAAGGAGAAGAGGGGGGAGAATGAGGGATGTGAAGGAGGGTGAGGGAGAGAGGGAGTGAGGTTGGGGATTTGGGTAACTTTATAATGTACACTACATTCTATGAAAAATGGCAAAGACATGTAATATTTTCAGATAAAACTTTGAAAATAAATCCCGAAGAATCCTTACCCTTGAGCATGAGAAAAGCAGTAAACCCCAAACTAATATGTGGAGCGTTGCGGCCCAGTGGATTAGTCTCCGGACTTTGAAACAGAGGGTCGTGGGTTCAAATCCCAGCCATGGCGTAGTTTCCTTCAGCAAGAAATTCATCCACATTGTGCTGCACTCAACCCAGGTGAGGTGAATGGGTACCTGGCAGGAATTTATTCCTTGAAATGCCCCAGCGCTGTAAAAGGCTGCGGGGCTAAATCCAGGGTAATAATATCCAAGTCATTTGGAAGCGCATAGAGACGTTATTTATAATGTGTTATGCGCTATACAAGAACTGTCTATTATTATTATTATTATTAATATAGTGATTAAAAGAAACTATCCCCAACCTCTAGTGTTATTATTAAGATGTAGGCTACAAAATCACCATGATCGAGGTTGAAAAAAAATAGTGGCGTTTATTCAAGAAGCTTATGTTCCCGATTTTTTTTAATTTGAATTTTTTTAAATTTGCATGTTTTTAAAATAAATAAAATAGCTAACAGTTACCAAATTCTTTCCAACTTTCCAATAATATCTCTCGAAAACGATAGGCTTCCTATAACGAATCATGATAACATAATAGGACTATATTGTTGCACTGTAAAAAAACGGTTAACCCTATATTGTGTAAAATGGGAATATGCATGTTTGACGGATAAAAAGATACAAAATATTTTGTAAATTTTTAGCAATGTTGCGTTGAACTCTATCATTCAAACATGCATTTTGTCCAATATTGGGGGGGGGGGGGCGGGATCCAGCAAACATGCATGTTCCTTTCTACCCAATATTGGGTAAATTCTTACTCTCTGTTTTTAGAGTGTAAACTATATATCCCTGAACAATTTGCTTTTTCCTTAAAAGCACAATACCCTCCCCCCCCCGAAGAGTAGATTCAATAGCATTGAAAGAAATAGGTATTTTCAAGCTAATAACACACAGGCAGGTGAGTATTATTATCGACAGTGTTGGTTTTATATGATATACCTATGGAATTTCTGATTATTGTGATATTACCGAGTTAATAACGGTTGCTTATACGAGCAGCTCAGTGAGCCTCAAGAATTTGTTCCACAATTTTCTTTCTTCTTTGTACAAAATAGCGATCAACAAAATTACCTCACTCCTGCGATTTTCGGATTTTTTTCCCTCTTCATCTGACAAGTCTCTTGTAATTTATCGCGATTTAATAGACCACCCATTAATAAAAGTGACTATCGAATTGTCGATTGCACGGCTGTATCCGCGTTCATTACACTGTGAAGTAAGTACAGCGATTGAATCGCCCTGGAATTGTCTCAAAATCGTCAATTATGTTTTTATTCCAATCCACGTGATGCGTCGACGGCCTCATCCCTTACAGCGTTAACAAAAGGCTTTGTAAAAAGCAATTTAGCTCGTCGCTTTCGCTTTGTTCGAGTAAGTTTCAATTTCTATGTATTGATGCGTTTCTCTTAGGGGAGCTGAATAGGCATTGTAAAAGTTTGCGGGTGTATGACCTCTGCACATTGGGTAACCCATTAATGGTAAAATGAATGCCGTATATACAATCATCCAATCAAATCGACTTTCTGCACCGAAGTGAGCAGTTGCTGGTTGTCAGTTTAATTTATTTACCGCGTCACGTGACACAGGGAAAAGAAAAGGGGGAAAGGGGGGGGGGGGTTTTGTACTCGCCTCGATTTGCCCTGATTTGGATTGTAAGCATGTGCATGGTTTAATGTTCATTTCAAAGGAGGAGAATAGTTTGTAAAGGCAGATCATTTTGATCTGGAGATAAGTAGACTTGAGGGAAAAAAGATAAAGGGGGAGAAAATGTAAAGGAACGAAGTATGATCATTAGATGCATAGATAAGTATTCGAAACATGAGGTGAATAACCTAAAGATTAAGGGTCGAGGGGTCACTAGTTACATAATTTAATCTCTATTTTAGAGAGTAACATAAAATGGCATCAATTTTGATCGTCGCTTTTCATATGTTTAAGTAGAACATAGGCTAAGAGTGGCAGATTTTATAACAAATTCTTTATTTAAGAGGGGGGGGGGGTCTTCAGTAATTACGAGATGCAAATCAAGTAAAATTATTTCATAGTGTCTAATAACTGCCAAAATGATTTCAGCCTTCAACATACCCGATTGTATTGAATGGTCAGTTTATTATTTTTTAAGTTCCGAAACAAGGTTTTTTGTAATTTTTTTTTATCTAATACTAAATATTACGATGAAAATCGAATACATTTTAGAAAAAAGTGACATCTTGGAAATTGGAAATTAAGCTGATATAATTTATTTATTTCGTTCATTTCATATAAACATTACTTTTCTTTCCACTCAAACTGTATGTGGATGTAAGCGACAGAGTTTAGATGTAAAAAGAATAATATATATAAACCGTTCAAAAGTAAAAGTTTGGCCAGAAAGACAAACGGTCAGAACATATTGCATTATTCGCCAAATATACGATTGATCTACATAAGTTTACAAAACTTGGTAAAAAAAATCAAACTAACGAAACAAAACAAGTTCCGTTTACATGATCATTACCAATATAATGACGGTTATTGTAGTTAATGATCAAGGAGTCTATTCAATGTATATCTGCCATGCAACATTATACAAAACCAATTTCATTTTATTACAAACTATTTACTAAAGAGTTAAAATGGACTAGTTTTATATCCCTCAACAAACATAAAGATAAAGCCACATTGCATGTTAACATACATTTTTGTATAATCAATCCCCAAAGTAAAACATTAACATGCATTTCTTTTTCTTTATTCTCTGTTCAATATTTGAACTGAATTAAAAGGCCCACAAAGTTAACAAAATTACATAAAACAGTAATTTGCAATGGAATATTTTGGTTTCCTAATCTAGAAGAGGAGTTTATATAGGGCTACACGACTGTAAAATAGCTTTCCGATCATTTCGGACAGTACATTGCTCCATCGGGTTGTGGCGCCGCGCCGAACGCGCTCTGTGTGGCTTCTGGCAGCATGATGATCAGTATATTCCTACGCTGTACAAGTCACGTTGGTTCTTCCGCAGAATGCGGTATATAAAACATGCTTTGAAAGCACAACATGGATGGAAGACATACTTCAAATATTTGATTTCTTACCGACTACAATTTGATACTAAAGTGTAAAATTATAATCTACCAATGAGAGAGGAACATTAACATGATTAACCAGTGTCAATTTATCTCGCTCTTTAAATCTTTACCTCGCTCTACCTTTTTTAAAATAATATTTTATTTTCTTTCTTCCTCTTTCAAATTAATAATTTCACAATCACAATTCATATTAATAAAGATTCTTTGCATGTATACAATCAATAAACAACCAAATAAATATATCAATATCAATGAGATTACAAATATTTTTAGAATGATTACAAATGAAGTTAAACTGCAAAATTTCTCTTCTATAACAATGTGAAAGCAGAGGGAAAAACCCCATATCAATCGACAAAATATTGAACAGAATAGAAATAATCTCTTTTGCACATGATAATTGTACAAGAATTTAAAAAAAGAAGAAAAGATTATTATAAAGGTTAATTAGAGGAAGGTTCCTTGTGCTTCTTTAGCTTGACCGCCCTCTTTTATTTTTTTTTTTCAATTTTTCTGTTTCTCCATCTCACTCTTTTTTCAAAAGGCCAATAAAAAAACGCGCTCGTTACACCATGATCCATATTCTTTTATTGCATGTTACATTATGATTGGTTAAATATGTATGTATTCTAAATATATATATATATATATATATATATATATATATATATAATATGTATTGTACATAGTTCCAACTGAGTTTATTTTGAAGTCCAAATTTTTGACGTTAAACACACGTCTTCTTCATGGATACAAGAAAGCTCACAGTGACAAAAACTGAAATAAACTCAGTTGGAACTAAGTACAATGCATTACCACTTTACCACATTAACATCATCTATGTGATATCGTTATGTATACATATATATACACACACACAACACCCACACACACCCACACACACACACATACACACACATATATATATATATATACATATTATAATATGTTATATTATGGATGAAATATTAGTTATAAAATATGCTAAGTCATATTCAAACTTATATTACTTCGATGTATATTATTTTATTTTCCGAATTATTGGTTATCATTTTAAAATACTACCCATCCCGATGCCATGATCAGAAATAACATCTCGGAATAATAGTTTTTTTTCATTATTATAAAGTCATTTTTTAAAAGTCATCGTGATCAGAAATGATATCTCGGAATAAAAGCTTTTCATTATCATAATGAAAAGCTTCATTCATTATTTTATGAATGCTTCCACAAAGACGTAAAACAGAAAAGCATCACAGTTTATTAAATTACAAAAAAAAGTATTAAAAAAATCACGGGGGGAGGGGGAGGCTTATCTCGATAAATGACCACTTATAACACTTCATTTTTTTCTCCGGAAATTAAGGGTCATATAAGTACAATTGTGCGTTGAATAAAATAAATGTCTGATGACATACACACTATATACTCTACCAATTATTTGATCAGAATCGTTATCAGTCCTTCTGCAGTTCTCAATCTGTATTTTGCAAGGATATCATTTGTTGGATTTCATTTTTTCTACTTTACTTCCAGAAGTATTCAACAAAGCTCTTGTTTCATGAGCGATCCTTGAAAAATTATAGGCGTTTCTATAATAAGGGATATTGATAATTAAGTGTTTAACACTATCCATGTGGATTGTGGTAAAGAATGATTGCTTGAAAATTGAAACTTATTGTTAGCGAACTTTGTATTCATATGAAATGTTATCATAATCGCTTTCGCCGAAGTAAACTCTGACCAAAGTCCCAGAGGTTCTTCACCCTAAGATTTTGTCTACCTTATCGATCATACATCTTAAGTACCCTCAGCTTTCCAGTCAGTATACTCGCGAATCCAACAATTGACCGAGAATCAACTCGTTATCTTAACATTAATACTGATCAATACAATGAATGTTGGTGAAAATGTTCGGAACTTTTTCAAAAACCCACATTCATTAACCCCCAATCAAACTGTCACTTTAAAATCGATTATTTTGCTTGGCCTATGAATGGTCAACTGTTGGTTGGCTGGTCATGACGTGCGGTGATAAATCACATTTGTGTGAGGGGGTTTATTATTATTTTTTCCATAAGGGAAGGACCGATTGTGTGAATAGAGTAGAAGGGCTTGAGCTGGACTAATCCACCCATTGTGACGTCCATCCTACAGATATCATTAAATGAAATTGATTTGAATGCCCGCTTAAGAATAGAACGGCTGACAAATGTGACAAGTTTTGGGTAATTGATCTCTATAATATCTGCACTGAGTTGCTTATTCCTGACATGGCTTATGCCAAAGGCGGTATAAAGAAGCGAAAATGATCCTAGAAGGTCGTCAGGTATAAAGAGGAAACTGTTTCTCCTTGCCAAAGTATTATTATGAAACTTTCTTCCTGTCGCCTTCATTTTCCATCCTGCTTTTCTTTTTTCTGATAACAGTTTGACATCCTATAAGCCCATCTATTCAAATCACCTTCTCACCAGCAAAATCCCTGTCAGAAAAGGCGCCAACTTTGTGGTGGTATAAATTAAGTGATTATGGCGATAGGTGTCGGGAGCACGATAGAATGCATCGTCTGCATTGTGTTACTGCGATAATAACACCAATTTCGATTCTTTTGCGATAGTCAGTAAGCGCTGTAAATATTCATTGACAATCTTTACCAGGATAAAGGCGACTTGGGGAGGGGAAAAGCTGTAAAACGAATCATTTACCGAAACCATGTCTGCTAAAAAAAATTGAAATCCTTATTTGATCAGTACGTGCGGTTTTAATTTTTGTTTCAATATGAAGTCATTAAATGCGTGAAATGTGTCAGTTTGCAGTACATAAATATTCGTAAAAATTGATTTATTTTTAATCCGTAACATTTTCTCATTTTTAAACAGAAGAAGCCGTCAAAATGTGATAATCTTTATTGCTTAACTCATAACTACGATTGATTTTCATCATATCTGTTAGTGAGAGGATCTAAGAGTGGGAAATAAAGTTATAAAGCAAACCCCTTTTAATGGCATGCAAATTCCCCCTACGATAATTGCAAAAATCTCTACATGTGAAATCCCTTTGATCAGAGCACTCCTTATCTTTTAGATTTGTTCCGACTGAAATTGTAAATATAAGTACTAAACAGAATGATAATTGCTTCTTTATATGAAATTACCCTTTTTTCCTTCTATAAATACGACAAATCAGATAATCATTTCTGTTTCCTGTTTTTCGTAAAATCCCATCCGAAGACGTACAGTTTTATATTACTACAAAATTCAAAATGAATATATTTTTAGAAAATTGGTCCATTTTTAGATAAATGGGGAAGTTTAAGTGTGTGTTGCCATTTTTTCAACATAAACGGTTGAAATGACAACTAATGATGATATCCTTAAAAGCTGATGTAATTAGATTCATGCGATGCATTATTAAATCATTAAAGACATTTCACCACTTCATGGCATTCTCCTACACTTTCTGATCTTTTTATACATGTATATAGAGTTTTATATATAAAGTGCATAGTCACACCAAATAATTCATCTGCCTTATGTTCTATAATTCTCTTTCACTTATTGATACTATTGTTTAATCATCTTTATTATCATTATCATGATAACAAGCATTGTTGTATAGTTGTAAATTCTTCTTCTTATTCTTAATAGTATAATTGTTATTATAATCATCATTCTTGTTACTATCGTTACTATAATACCTTTAAGCCATTTGAACAGGAAACAACTGTCAGACATTTATTTACAAAGAAAATCTGTCACCATTTTGAAAATGAGTACGACGAGGAAAGAGGACGGGGTGCGTATGAATACCTTATCATCAAATATCTCTTCATCTGTCTGTCAGCTAAACTGGTCCCCAAAACACCAGAGTACTTTGGAAAAGAAACTTTCTACAAGGGAGATGATGAAAACAGGGTTGCTCTCTTGACAACACCACAATTTTCTAGTCGTGGATGAAAGAATGATTTTTGTAAAAGAAATTGACATATAGTCTGGTGGCGGCAGGAAAATGTTGAATAAAGGAGGACGGATTGAAAGCGATGATATTGGCTATAAAAGCCAAAGAGAAATGTGCGTTTTAATGTAATTAAGAGCAAATTAACTATACTAAGGAACATTTTCTCTTTCTTGTTGTGCAAGTCGCACATACACTTTTTTTTTCATATTGTTTTATTCTGATTCCATGAACAAAAATATATAACATTTCAATTTAACATTTCAAAACACATAATATTTCACATTTCATATTTGGACTTTTTTCACTAACTTAATACAAGCATAAATCATATATAACTTAAAGGAGAAACAATGAAATCAGTTATAAAAATGGTTGAAACGCAAACTCACACCCACATCCCTCACGCACGCAAACAAATATATGCGAACACACGCACACACACGCGCGTACACACACACACACATTAATTCGCCAACGCTTGAGTATGCATATACACTACCACTGCACATGTACAATGCATTATACGAACGTCATTTTGACATAAAGGTGAAAATTATTTCGTCAATTTTATAAGGGATTACTTATGAATTATTGTAGATAAAATTTGACAGGATCAGACTTTCTAAGGACCGAAAAACACTATTGACAAAACCCCAAAACAAAATGCTTATCACGAACTGATATAAATCGTTTGAAAACGAGATAGCACTTATATCATTTTGTAATACGATTTTACCAATGATAACTACACAAAGTCACATTATCAACTTGATTGTAAACATTACTGAATATTTTCACAGTACTATGAATTGAGAGAAAAAAAATATAGAATATTTACGCATACATACTGGCTCAGCATTATTCATCTATGTATTTTTAAGGAAATTATTTTCTTAAATGTTAAAAGTGTACATACATACCTGATTTTTTTTTTCTCTACATAATGTACATTTTACCATATAGCGTACCTTAAAAACTCTTTCCGGTGCCCTTTGAACAGTTTAAGGGTTTATTCCTAATATTTTCTTATTACTTCCGGAACATGTCACCACCGTTTTACACATGTTTTGGCATCTCTGCCCCCTCTATCGTTCTTTCCTCATTGTAGTTATTACGCCTTGTAACCCAAGTCCCTTCCAATTTCATACTACATAAACTTCGGATGACTGCATTGACATGTACCTTGACATTAAGCCTTCTATTTACATCAAAACCCAAATCATAGGGGACAAATTTGAGCGATTTTGATGATTACGAGAAGAGAAGATTGATTTGCGATATGGAAGAGAGATAAAGATGAATTATGGAAAGAGGAAGTGTTTTAGAAAAACAGTCATTCATGAGATGTACAAACAAGGGAATAAAGAAAATAATCTTACATGTAGTATGAGACTTATGCAAAAATAGTTTAATCAAGTCTATGTGTTGGCTTAAATGTAATTGAAACGTATAATGACTTCAATATCAAATGCATTCTTTGGCTAGTTATTCTATGTACATGTATTGATAAATTGTTATAGAAAAAATGGTTTCAAGAAGTCGAATTCTCAGTGTAGATGACAACCTGAGATATTTGGTCTTCTGAACTTTTCAAAAACTTGACCGAATGTTTCGAAGGCCGACAAGGGGGTATCCTAAGCAATTATAAACTCATTAGAAGGTTATTGAAGCTGGCATTGTAAGATTTTTATTTTTATTTTGGCTATTCAGTCATTGTTAGCGTTTAGGGTTTAACACACTTCAAAAGGCTAAGGATTACATTTTATTTGTCAGTAACTAAATTATGTGTGTGTGTGTGTTGTGTGTGTGTGTGTGTGTTATATATATATATATATATATATATATATATATACAAAATATATTTTCAGCAATTTTGGCTATAGGCATGATTTAGCGATAAATAGCGAAATGTCTATGTCCCCTTTGGGCAAACAATACCGACGATGAATTGGAATCGGAATTGGCCACGATGAAAATGGTAGGAAATTGTAATCATTTTACTAAAATAATGTGTGTGAGGGTGTGTGTGTATGTGTGTTTTGTAACTTCGGCGATCGAAGCATAACAGCAAGGGTAACGTGCTGGACCTGGTTCATGTTTTCAAAGTCTGAATAGGGCCTACTGGAAACAGGCCTGAACAAAAAAAAAACTGCCATGAATTCCGCCTTTCGAGGGAGCTGAACTTCAATACATAATATCCAATTTAGGTCAGAAATGTACAGTAATCCTTAAGAGTTGGAAATACAATTTTGGTGAAAACATTGCACAATGACGAATACCCGCCGAATTGCATGCATAATTACTCTCATTGTATCATTTTAACAAGTATTTTGAGAGTTTTGTTGAACTAATATGCTGGTAAAAGACGAACCGATCCACTTTGTCTGTATTTAACGGATTTATGTCTTTGCTGCAGCGGCCCAGCGCAGTCTGAATAAATAGGCTAAAACATAACATTTTTAGAAGGGAAGAATTTTCTTTTAGTCTATGGGATTTGCCCGGTAGACAAACGCATATTCAAAAAGGGTTTCTTGTCAATTCTTATAACTGATTTGAGCTAATCCCTGACCTACTTTAACCGCACTACAGATCTGCACATTATTAGATAACATTCATCAACTTGTATTTTATTATAAACTTTCCCCAGCCATGAAAATCTGGAGTGAAGATTATGAGAAGAAAAGGAAATCAAGGAATGGAATAGGTTAAACTGATAAAAAAAATGTTTGCAATTGTGGAAATATTAAATAAACCACACCAATACTTTTTAATAAATGTATGATTCATCTAATATAAAAGTTTGTTTGCATGTAAGATTGTTTAAAAAGACGAGCCTTGCAGTGGAGTATACCAAAGTGCCATTCCTTGAAAGTCATGAATTCGGGAATACCATCGATTTTTGTTCACCGAGAAGTATGACCAACGTGGAGATATATGCCTTGCTTCAACTGCCACTATTGACCGTAAAGATGGTTAAAAAGACCAACCTTCATTAGTTCTATTCCTTCGATTACAAAGTGTCGGATTAACTACGAATACGTTTCTTTCTTATTTATTGAAGTCTTACTTCTCGCTTTGCCGGGCTAATAAACACTGATGGATTTTACACAAAACCGTGCGCTATCGACTGTAAAGAAGAAATCCTCTCCCAGCGCAAAAGACTCTTAATGCTATTGTTTATTTTAAGTGTCTTTTAAACGTTCGCAGTTATTCAAATCCTTTGATGTTAGCTCCCAAGAGACAGAGGAGTATGCCTGCCTCGTATTCCTCCCAACACAATAGATTTTTAATTGTTTTTCGGTGTTTTTTTTTTCTTCTTGCGAATGCTCTAATCATCTTCCATCTTGGGTTTGTCACGTGTCTCTTCAGCAAGTATTTCGGGGATCTGATAAATCATTATTAAAAAGGAAAACTTAAATATCATTGATTTAATTCGGCAATTAATACTAAAAATCGAACTTTTTGTATCATATGATAAGCTATTCGAAAGGAGAGGGGTGGTTAATTAATTCATCGGTTAGAATCGGATTTCAGTATGGATTTCTTATCCTGTCAAGGTGGTAAAAAGTTATCTTTGTCACCATATTTTTGAAAATGTCGTGATGTTTTAGAAAGCCATGGTGATTCAAATAATCCTTTGGTGACAATGTGGGGGCTTTCCCCAGCTAAAAATCACCTTTGAACATGTTGAAGCTTTTCATCAATAATTGATAAACTCCTTAATGTTCAGAACTCTGTCAGCATTATTTTTTCTTTTATTTCCATCATTATACATGTATTTCGTTTATTTCTATATCTTCGATTTCTCAAGTTTCTCATAGGGGCTATTGATTTCTTTAAGCTGTTTATGTCCCTAGAACAAAGTAAACTCATTTTAACATTAAATAAAGTCATTAAAGTGTGATTTCAGGTAACATGTCCATTTCTTAGAAACTTGGTATGATAAAGGTCAAGACCAACCCTAAAAATTATTTGCATAAGTACAGACAAATCGATGAGAATGAGGTTGAAAATTTCATCAAAATCGAATGTAAGATAATAAACTTTGACATTTATTTTTGTGTGTGTGTTGAGAATAGACTTGACATTTAGGCAAGATTTGGTATTTCTTTAGCCTGTTGGTGATATTTTTATTTCTTGGTGTAGTTAAAACTATTTTAAATCTATAATTCAAACGTGATATCGATGATTTTTTTTTACAGTTTAACTTTTCATATAAATCTCACCGACTTCCCGGCATTAATCTTAAAAGAAATTAAGGAGTGAATGATCAGGAAATAAAATCAATTAAAGTTTGAAACCCGAAAAACAAAATTACATTAGCATCGTCATCCATTTAAAATCGTAAATTTGCATTTAGGATATTTCATCAACATTACTTCGTTTCCAAGTCACGTGTCCAATATTTATGCTATGAATATCATTAAAAACGCCATCAGCGATTGTGTGTAATTTGAAACTTAACTTTTGCCGAATGAATTTAATCACCATCTCCTTCTTCATCTTCTTCTTCTTCTTTATCTTCTTCTTCTCCTTCTTCTTCTTTATCATTATCATTACCATCATAATCCTCATCATCATCATCATCCCCATCTTCATCATCATCATTATCATCATCATCGGTTGTCATAGTTGTCATCACATAATACCTATAGGGATTTTGAAGTGTCTGACCGCAGGCAAAACAGTCGCAAAGTCTTCCAATTTCCCTACGCTAAATATTCCATTAGCGGTATAGCTTGATCAGGATTAGGACAATACATTAATCTGTTAATGCATGTCAAGATAAAACTAAGCCCCAAATTATGACTCACTTAACTTCCATCAGGGCACCCACCCGTAGTTTCAAAATTTCCTTATTTCTTGTTCGATGGATGTCGTACCGTAGAAACATTAAATAAAGATGTAATGCATATAAGTACTGCTGTTGGTTGCTAGAAATAGCAAGAGGAAGATAAATGATATAGTTAATCGTAACATGTTTTTCTGTTATAATAATAATAATAATAATATAGGGTATTTATATTGCGCACATATCCACCTTGTTAGGTGCTCAAGGCGCTCCTATATTACCCGGCTATGGTAGGCGTTCATAGCGCACACAGTTTTTTAAGGAATCACTTCCAACCGGTACCCATTTACCTCACCTGGGTTGAGTGCAGTACATTGTGGATCAGTTTCTTGCCGAAGGAAATTACGCCATGGCTGGGATTCGAACCCACGACCCTCTGTTTCAAAGTCCGAAGACTAATCCACTGGGCCACAACGCTCCGTATCAACAATCAACTTGAAATAACCAGAAATCATATTCAAACCACATTTGTCGACAGACTGATCATAGTAGTGAGAGGCCATTTTACCTGGAGGAAGACTAATATATAGTGATAGGCTTCAAGCTAGAAGTGAGACGGGGAGGGGTGGGAGGGGTTTTCTGTCTGAAGTTGAAAATGTCGACATTATAGGCATTAAGTCTGGGTTGGTCGTGTCTAAGCAGAAATCATATTGTCGATATTACCTTATCATTCTTCTAATGTACTAGACTATGTTTATCCAAGTCCATGATATTTCAAATAACTGTATAATCTATGATAAGAGGCCAGAGAGCTAAAACGTTAATTTATCTTCTTATAAATACGTTTATAATGCAAACATGCATAGAAAACAACACATAATAACTCTCACAGGTCAAGTTACACACTTGATTATGTAATTAATAATTTGTCCGCCACGTGACCCTTTAATTCTATGATTAATATTAGTAAAATCGCCCCCAAATTGTGACTTGATCGGTGTGTCAAAGTGTTCAATACGTCATTCGACTCCTTTTTGTGCGCTATTTTACCAGTTTTATTTGACTCTCACTAATTTTACAGGGGGGGGGCAGGTTTACAAGTTATCTGACCTCTAAACTTTTGTGCAAGTGTAGCCTATACTACAGCTTGAATTTAAAAGAAATGTTATATTACGTTACATCTATAATATTCCGTCATAAACACTTGCATGTTTATGTCTTTTTTCATTTATCTAAATTCTGTATATTTTATGTTTCACGAAATACGGAACTTTGCACTTTACTCATGCATTAAAATCCCTCATTATGCTGCTATGACCCAAACGAGATGTTAATAGTAGATTTTGCGCAAATATTTGCATTTCCATTCATAAAATATCTCACAGACTAATAAAAGATGTGACAGGTATAATGCAAGCTGTGTTTCACAATATGAATATTGATATGGTCCTCATCAAGTGATTGGCTGAAATATATCACGTGCTCAGGTTTTTATAGCAGCGGTTAGTAGTAAACTTTATCTGTAGTCAACTTACATGTATTAGCAGTGTTGTTAATTGTGGCGTATAACCGTTCCACATTGCAATATTTAAACCACGAAGTAAGTCTTAAATAGATGTACGTTGGACATGATGAAATTCGACAAAGATTTAACTTATGACCCTAAGGGGCATCACTGGCGTACAGACAGGGGGCTTGGCTCTTGGGAGCCATACACCCCCCCCCCTAAGTCTCAAGACCATGAAAAAAACATGGAAAGAAAGAAATGGAAAGGAAAAGAGAGAATATTAATATTCTATGAAGATCATGTCGAAATCTATTTAAAAACTAGAATTTTGTATTAAGAAAAATATGCTCTCTCGCTTCACTTGCTCGTATCATTTCGGAGATTTTGCTCCTTTCGTCATATTTGGCCCCTCAAAATTTTGAATGATTACACAACTGATTGAAATCAGTCCACTGTTCTACTCTGTTCGATTTTTACGCCGGTTTTAGTTAAATTTCGATGTCTCGTTATATAAGATATATATTCATGAACTTGGAAACTGAAGGTCGGTATATTCGAAACGTAATTTAGCAAATTGTATCTTTCAGTTGAATTTGATTTTTTATATGCATACTGAGATGAAATAGATACGGTCAAATCAATTCAAGCCAATGGGCAAGTGTTATTCCCAGCAAATATCTATGAATATCTGTGTGTGAAAAGCTTTGCATTTGTTTAGTAATTATGTTTGCATCAAAATGATTTCTTTTGTTCTCTTTTTCTTTCCTGTAATACATACATGTACGCATATAAGGATAAGTCGACTATACTTTCTTCATGAGTCCAAGGGGGATCTACACTTTACAAGCTTTGCTTTTTAGTGGATCCCCCTCATTTCCGTTTATACTCTATATTATACTGGGGTTTTTTTTTTTACGAAGTAAGAATGCCCTTCTGAAAAATTGTACTTGATTTGTATTACTTTATATTACTCTGTATTATGTTTTGAATGGAAATGAAATAAAAGAATTGAATTGAATTGAATAAAAAAAACTTCCAACGCATTGTAAACCAAAGTGATACCCTATAAACATTCAATGTGGATTTGTCAAATAAAACACAAAGATAAAACAAATCGTTGATTTGTAAAGTTATACAAAAGTAAAACAACAAAAAAGATAAGTTTTTCATAGAACAGATATCGTCATTGGAATAAAAGAGTCACGAATAATAATGATTATTTCCAAATCTACTTATAAAGTGTTAAAATGGATCTCAAATGACAAGCATGTCATCTGTTACACACGATAGTCAAGTTATATGCGTTGATGCCTCAGGGTATTACTTTCCCTTTCACAATGGTAAAGACTCTAAAAACAATAGCTAATACTTTCCTTTTATCCGACTTGTTGAGCTTCATCATAGGATTTGCTTTAATGTCCTGTATAGCTTACAAATCCTACGCCGACGAAATACAGTTATATTCAGCGTTCATCAAAATCCAGTAATTGTTCTGGCATTTTGAAGAGAGATTTACATTTAGATATCTGGTAATGTTTGCGGTATTCTTTCATCACATTTTGAGCCTGGAATTATGATTCTTTTTTTTTCTTTTGAAGACAATCCTATTTTATTGGTGATATTCTTCTCGGCAATGATATTCTTTTTCTCTTTTTTTGTTGTTGTTGATGAGGAGAAGTTTGCAAGGAAATTGCGAGTTTGCTAGGAATATCAATCGGAATGAATTTAATTTGCCATCCCTGTCCTCTCTCACAACACAGCCATAACTGTGGTTTTAATACATAGACGACCACAATAGGCATTTCAATTCGGAGTTAGATTTGCGGTGTTAGTTAGCAGCAATGGGTGTTAATACAACACCGTTGGTTGTCAATTTTACACTCATTGGTAAACTGTAACACATTTGGATGTGTGGTCCTCTATAGGACACCTTGAGTGTAGTGACATGAATAGTTAACTGTATTTTGGACATCCCTGTTCATAACGAAGCATCGTATATACAAACAGATTTAGTGCAAGCATTGTACAATTATCGTGATTATCTAAATGCAGAAAAAAAACAAATATCAAATATCCAGGTTGTCGACCTCTGCAGAAGGGCTGTAACTGTTTTAGAAGGTCTTGAAAATTTTCAGATTAATCTTTACTCACACTTGGTAAGCACACCATTCAGACCCATATACAAATATTACATCTAGAAATATTACATGTAGATTGCCAACTTTGATGCATTTTTATTTTTTGTATCAATCTTGCTTTTTAATTTTCCCACATACCCTTCACCTTTTGAGAGAATTGTGCATTCGTAAAGGGATTTTTATGTATTTTGCTGACGGTCTGGCCCTTTTGTAGTTGCTATGCCGTTTTTGGCAAGCTGTGCGCAGACATGGTAAATAGATGGTATATTTTGCCGCGGTAGCATTGCCGTTGCTCTTGTCGTTTTCAAGTTGACCAGATCAAGAGAGTAGAATATTTTGTCACACGCATCTAACAGTCTTAACTATATAGTAGAACAATTATATAATGATAAATCTCATGTAGGGGAAACAGAGAGAGTGTGTGTGGGATGAATTTGTGCGAGTGCTTGTGTGTGTGTAAGTGAAGAGAGAAAGAAAGGGAGAAGGGGAATGGTGCTGAACGAATGTTCATGGTAATGATGGCAGCATAGGATTAGATAAGTAGATGGAGAGAAAATGAGCAAGGAGATTGGAGAGTAGGAGTGGTATAAGATGAGTATTAAGAGTATGGGGTTGGCAAGGTTTTTGCCTGAATTGGTAAGCATGCCACACATATGTGTACTAAATCAGCCCTGGAGCAAATTGCGTAAATTATTCCCATATTTTCATAGACTAAAAGTGAGATGATATTCATAGGACATGGATGAGTTAGTGATTTCAAAGCCCCGATCTACATTAAACGGCTAATGGGGTTTGGGGAAAGACTCTCCCTACTATACATCGCAGTGAGAAAATAAAAAACGGCGATGAAACATACGGTAAGAGTCCAAGATATTCATTTATTCATAAAGATGCAAAAACTACCGTGATGCTATTATATCTAACTTCATTATAACACAGGCTCATTTTCTATTTCTTTTTTAGACCATGGATTTATATCCAACATGTTTAGAGGGTAGACAAACACACACAACATATCCATCACCGGATTTGAGATATGGGGACTGGGCCATGTGGCGTACGCCCTTTTCCATTTTAAATTGATGTTTGTTTGTTTGTTTTATTTCCGAAATTAGATAAAAAATATATACAATATACAAGAGAGATACATACAATAAAGGAGGATCACCCAATTCAGCTGTATTTGCAAAATACTGCTGTTCTTCCTTGGGGTCCTAGAAGTTCTAGTTTCGAAAAAAAAAACATGCTTAACATTTGTAATGAATAAAAGCACACTACTTGTGTTTCCTTTCACTCTAAAAAAAAGGTTTACCCAGTGTTGGGTAAAATGGGAACATACATGTTGGTTGGGTAAGAAATATTTTGTAAATTTTACCCAATGTTGCGTTGAAATAGTCCAATATGGGGTAAAAAGAAATACCCAACAAACATGCATGTTCCCTTTCTACCCTATATTGGGTAAAATTTTATGCAATGTTTTTAGAGTGCAACATTTAAGTATGTAGTACGGTGTTGTATGCCGAGTACACAGTAAAACAGTTTTTAAATTTCTTTAAACAACACTGTTTACTGTAAAAGTTATTCAAACTGTTAAACGGCTGAAACAAGTATTAAAAATCTTAAACACATTTCAATTTTTAATTCTCAATAGAGTAAGTATGGTTGTTTTTGCTGGTTCATAAATTGCGTTGTATAAAATTTTAAACCGCGTTTTCTATGTATACGACAAAAATATACATTAAAATGTATTCGCAAATATGAGAATATACAGAAATATGCCGAAATATACTGTGCATATGTTTTGTTTATTCATGATATGTTTTACTCTGTATTATTTTATGCATTTCTAATGGTTTGCCTTGTACATATATATTTTTAAACCTATTTGAATTTGAATGAATAAAGAATTGAATTTAATTGATATATCCAAAATGATGTTAACCATGATAAGTCGAGAATACAATATCGTGCCTCCAAAATCAGGAACAAATAATTTATGGATGCAATTCTACATGTCCTAAAAGAAATTTTGTCGCCTTCTTTTAATGATTTTTAACTCACGAAATATACTGCCATTCATGTCATTACAATGATTTTAGGATATTATTCTGATTTAAACCGAGACTCGTATAGTAGTTCTGTTTGAAGTTGTACTCTCGGGAGGACTAGGGACTCCATAAAGAGACCAGGTCCTAATCACCAAACGACGATTAAAAGGATGAGTGTGGTTCATTGGCCTCGTTGAAACAATGCAGCTATATAGCTATCGTTTTGTTCTTTGTTTTTTAATGACTGTTTGATAAAAAAAGGTCAAACTGAACTGATGAAATTACCTTTGGTATTTCAAAATCTTTTGAATACTTCTCTGTGAATTTATCAACATTTTAATTATTTTGTAATTTTTTTGTCTCATTGGCATGAGGGAGTGCGTATGTGTAGGTGTGTTGTTTGTTCGAGAGAGGCTGATTTAGGATGTGTGTGTGTGGTGTGTATGTGTGTGTATTTACTGCTTGTGTTTCATTGGACCGGATAAAAAACAGGTGATTTGGGAAATCCACTATATATTGCGCACAGGTTATTATGCAGAATATCTTATTAAATTTCAACTGCACTGATGCAAAGCTATATAACTCAACGATCTTAATACTTATCGCGGTCATCTATTGTTCATATCGTCTGTGAATTACGGAATGTATACTAAATCATTAGCGGATGAATTCAATTGTAAGATGACAAATCTTCAATTTTTTCAATTGTTGGTGTATGATATCATTGGGTGTATAAGTTTGTCCAAGTCACATTACAATATTTAACATATATAAATCATATTACAGACTTTGATATCATTATTGATAAATTTTTAGATTCTTTCATCATCTTTTGGATACCTATATCATGCATTATCAATGTAATAGCGCGATATCGTCTAAATTACGCATTTCATTTGTGAAACTACATGTTATAAGGCATTGACATAAAGCAAGTGTTTGATTCTCCTTTTTTCTTTCTCTCTCCTTATCTCTTTTCCTATATCCAATAAATCTCTTTATCTATCTTCTCTCATTTTCTCTCTTTAAGTATATTTCAAATTCATTCTCGTGCCCCATATTCGTGCACTTTTTTTCCAAAGAGAATCCTTCTAAAAGCAGTTATCTCTTACATCATGTTTTATTGTTTGGTTTTAATATTTCTTTATTTCATCTTAAGCATTATCAGTGTGCTTTTCATTTTAATGGTAGGCTTCCATTGATGTCGATTATCCTCGTAAATAATTTTACTGTTTCCTATACTTGCAAATTTCATTCGTTTAAAATTCTATTTCGTGTTTTCTGTCATTTAACCACACTGAAACTCAGAACAATCAATGCTGCAATGCTTGCATGTATAAAGTTACCTATAAAGGAATTTTGTGGCAATATTGTTGAGCGTTCGAGTCATTTCAATGCATTAAGGGCTATATAAAAGCAATTAAATTTTCTTATCTCGAAACTATTTCTTTATTTTAGAGTTTTGCCATAAATGTGGAATGTATTTTTTTTTCTAATCATAAGAAACTCAATAAGCCAAGAGCTTACGCATTTGTTCTTGTCGATAATGGCAACTTTGCAAGCATTTAGATGGAAAGATACATGTAAACATCAATGACATTATTTTCACGTCTGCATATCTATAAATTGATCAATCTGTTCTAATAAGAAAAATGTTTGCCCACTTGATATCTATATTTGCCCTATTATAGTACATCCAAATGTTATTTGCCCACACGTCTCAAGGGGTTTCATTTTCTTAATAAAGTTTAAAATGAGGAACTTTAACATAAAATTGAATCGTCATGATATATGTGTTATGAAACAGTTTTGCAAGCAGTTGAATGTAAAGTGCAAACAGTTCAAACGATGACGTCATAGAAGAGTAAGTCTCCGTGCAGCCTGTGTTTATGAGTGACATATCAGAAAGGATGTTTTTTTTTTTGTAACGTCGGGCGGGTTCGCCGATCGCAAAGCGACGGCTCCCCGGAGTATCGGGCAAAACTTCCATGGGTCTCCTGGTGACCATTCTCAAGCAGTTCCTTGGAGAATAATTCTAGAAAATAACAAAATATCCACTTCATCATCGGGTATTTAGAAATGTCCGGTCATCAGCTAACCATCCTTCATAAGATAAGGTCAGGGCAAGGGATCCCCTTTTGTATTTGAAAAAGAAAAAAAAAACGCAAAGACAATGTTGCGATTTCGCTCTTGTTTCAAGAAGACAGATCTGAAAAAATAAGATAAAAAAAAGCGAATTCCGAAGAAAGTTCATCAATCAGTTCAAACAAAGTACATCTCTCATTTAGTGTGTGTGTGTGTTTGGGGGGTATGTGGGGGTGTTCGTGGGGACGGTTGTCAAGGAGGAATGATTCCGATGAAATAATGGCATAGGGGTTGATGCTTGATGCTTAACCACTTACCCCTATGCCCCCCCCCCCGCCCTCAAAGAAGGACAACCAACTGCATCCACCTCTGGAGTTAGAATGATACGGGCTTTACCAAGAGAGGCTAACACCAATCAAATCAGAATACATCGGCGTGAACAATCAATATAACACCGACGAGCTGTGAACGAATATATCCATGGGGAAAAGGGGGTAATGGCCCTGCGTCACGACCAGACAGAAAGGGGAGGTACTACTACCGCCCCCATGGGGGCACAGGGGCACATGACCGCGCGGCCCTTCACTTCCAACCATAGCCCTTTCGAAATGTAGGTCAACGTTTGCAGCCTCCCTAAAAGCTGGAGTTGCTTGATGATTTATTGTACTTACGTAAGATATGTGAATGTAGATATAGCGAATTTCAAATGCTTTCGTTTACGATAGCCAAGAATCGGAAAACGGGGAGAGGATGAAGAGAGGGAGAGAAGGGGGGGGGGCATGCACACAAAGTAAAATACAGATAGGCTTTAACATTTGCATCAAAAGATAAAGAGACGTGGTTTAGTGGAACATATAAATTTAGGACTACGAATAAGCATGATAATCTACGGGATTAAAAATGAGAATAAAACAATGATAATGACATTCTGGCTCGATTAAATGATATGACCAAAAAAAATAGTTCAGTTCAGTTTAGATAGCAAATAAAGCAAAATTGACAAAATTCTTGATTTTCAATAGAAGTAGATCTCCATCCCAGTGATTCTATTTTACTACTACAACATACACTCTAAAAAAAAGAGATTAAAAAATGATATTCTGGCTCGAGTAAATGAAATGAAAAAAAATAGTTCAGATCAGTTTAGTTTATTATAGCAAATTTAAAGCAAAATTGACAAAATTCTTGATTTTCAATAGAAGTAGATCTCCATCCCGATGACTCTATCTTACTACTACGACATACACTCTAAAAAAAAAGAGATTAAAAAATGATATTCTGGCTCGAGTAAATGAACTGACAAAAATAGTTCAGTTCAGTTTAGTTTTTTATAGCAAATTTAAAGCAAAATTGACAAAATTATTGATTTTCAATAGAAGTAGATCTCCATCCCAGTGACTCTATCTTACCACTACAACATACACTCTATGGATCGTTGACGAAAAGGAACTATTTCAGATGGCAAATTCCGCTTGGGATTGTAAAAGTACAACGGTCAACTGAGCTGGCCTCTGAAGAACCGATGTAACTGTGTTTTATTCAATCTATGGAGTTAAAAGAAAAAGAGGGAAAAACATCCTCAGTTTCAAGACCATAAATGTATCACTACATGTCATGTGGTTTACATAACTTTCTAAATTATCACGAACCCAATGCATATTTGACTTTACAGTCTGAATGAAATTGTTTATGAAAGATCTGAAGTCTTTGCTTTTACTTTCATGATGTCATGTTTGCATTTATTACTTGACAAATAAATTGAATATTGCTGGTAAAAATAATCCTCTATGTCTGAACAGGTGTATTCCTTGTTTAAATTGTTTCAGTTAAAGTTTTAGTTATATTTCTCAATCTGAGAACTCCAAATATCCTACTTGTGACATCATGAGTAAACAAACACCTCAAATATAACAATGGTCAACATTGAATCTCAAATGCCTACCGTAAACATGAGCCAACTTGCATCAATTATTCAGTCATAAATGACTGAAGCAATTAAAAATGATGCATCTTTGTTGCATTCAAAATCTGCCAAAGACAAATCTAAACGTCTGAAAGAAGACCAATATTTGCATTTTGCTATCTGTGCAGTTTGCACTTATAAAAACAAACATTCCAATGTTTCGTGCATAATTTATCCTTTTTCAGAATTAATTTTTTTTCCTAAATTTGGAAATCCTTTACTTTCACAAAACCTTACTTTTGGTTTAAGCAATATCTCTTATTAAAAATCAACTAATTCAAAGAGTGTATTCCTCACAATATTCTAAACCTAGATATTGAGCACGAGCACACATGTGTTATCTTCATATGGACTCTTGCTTTAAAACTGTAATCTCACTATTTTTACCAAGCATGGGAAATCTGTTTGTTATTCTCATGCATACTCTTCATGTAACACAATGCCTGAAAATGTTCATCTCATTGTCTGTTAAAAACACAAATTACTTTTTGTGCCTATGTCTGTTTATAGTTTACAGACTAGTCTTAAACAAATACATTATCTTGTTTCTTTTTATCATTTCACATGTATCATAACCCTTAGTTTCATAAACTAAATGTGCAGATTCAGAATAGAAAGTGTACTTATGACTTTGACTTTCGATCTTTTAATCTTTTTTGTCTTTTGCCATTACCGCACTAAAAAGAAAATACAAGCATTGAACCTAGCCGCTTGCAATGGGCGCTTTATACATGCGTTAAAACTTTCACTTGACTCGTACACTTTCCGTTCCAAATTTTCACATTTGTACATTACATAAATGGATCTTGTTTAACTCATACTTTACTCACTTTCTTGGCGGAAAGTACCAATAACTCAGAAAGTCAGAAATGAAACCTCACGGTCTCATTTTCCTAAACAAGTGGAATGCCTCTGGCCGTCTCACCTGCATCACGCAGTTCAATATAGCAGCAGTGCTGACTTTGAATACTACTCTAACTCGCACAAGATGTTCAGTGATACATGGTTACTCTTATGTCCACTTTCTATGAACTAGACCAATAAACTTACAGAGATATGATGGTTATTCAACAAAAAACCCCAACATGGCCAAAGTTCATTGACCTTACATGACCTTTGACCTTGATCATGTGACCTGAAACTCGAACAGGATGTTCAGTGATACTTGATTACTCTTATGTACAAGTTTCATGAATCAGATCCATAAACTTTCAAAGTTAGGATGGTAATTCAACAGATACACCCAATTCGGCCAAAGTTCATTGACCTTTGACCTTGGTATGTGACCTGAAACGCGCACAGGATGTTCAGTGATACTTGATTACTCTAATGTCCAAGTTTAACGAACTAGACCAATAAACTTTCAAAGTTATGATGGTAATTCAACAGATACCCCCGATTCGGCCAAAGTTCATTGACCCTAAATGACCTTTGACCTTAATCATGAGACCTGAAACTTGCACAAAATGTTCAGTGATGCTTGATTACTATTATGTCCAAGTTACATGAATCAGATCCATAAACATTCAAAGTTATGATGGGAATTCAACAGATATCCCCAATTCGGCCAAAGTTCATTGACCCTAAATGACCTTTGACCTTGGTCATGTGACGTGAAACTCATGCAGGATGTTCTGGGATACTTGATTAACCTTATGTCCAAGTTTCATGAACTAGGTCCATATATTTTCTAAGTTATGATGACATTTCAAAAACTTAACCTCAGGTTAAGATTTTGATGTTGATTCCTCCAACATGGTCTAAGTTCATTGACCCTAAATGACCTTTGACCTTGGTCATGTGACATGAAACTCTAATAGGATGTTCAGTAATACTTGATTAACCTTATGGCCAAGTTTTATTAACTAGGTCCATATACTTTCTAAGTTATGACGTCATTTCAAAAACTTAACCTCAGGTTAAGATTTGATGTTGACGCCGCCGCCGCCGTCGGAAAAGCGGCGCCTATAGTCTCACTTTGCTTCGCAGGTGAAACAAAAACTACAGCGAAACAGCACCAAACATGCTCGCTGCACATGTGAATTACTGCCTAATCTTAACAGGCTGATTTTGCTGTGAACGTTAATTTCATGGTATCTTCAAATTATACCTACTGAACTAAATCAAAGAAATACATATGAAAAAATACGTGTCAATCGAAACACTCTATATAAAAGTTTAATCTATATTGGGTAAAATGGGATTATGCATGTTGCTTGGTAAATAATACCAAATACGTTGTAAATTTTAAGCAATGTTGAGTTGAAATCTACCCAAAAAACATGCATTTTGCCCAATATGGAGGGGAAAAAACATCCAACTAACATGCATGTTCCCTTTCTACCTAATATTGGGTAGATTTTTACTCAATATTTTATAGTATAGTCATAGGTGGACTCGAGAGTAGAGAATTTCTATTAACATGTCTTGGCAAGGAAAGAAAACACGAAAAGAAATGACTTATGTTGAAATATCATAGTGTAAAAAGAGTATACAAGCGAAGGGGTTCTCGATCTATACACGTGCGGCTTTTTGTTGAAGGGTGATTATTTCTTTTCGCTCGAAATTACTTAATAAAAGGACTTTTTAGAGAGGGATGGAAGCTGTGGATATCCATGAATAGGTAGCATGAACATTCAAAGAGCAAGGGTTTCGGTCAAATCATATATCAGAAGAAATCTGACCCCCTTTATTTGTTACTAAAATAGCAAATAAAAATTATTGTACCAGTATTCAATTATTGAAATTTGCAAGTATCCCGCAAAAACGATCATCACACTCACACGGTAACCATTTGTTTGTGCTTTTTTGTATAGATATACAGACACACTCCCCATCCCACACCCACACCCCCCCCCCATCCACCTTCTCTTTCTCTTGTCTGCCTCCTTTCTCCTTCTTTACATTTTCATCATCTCAAATGTCTACATTCTCAAATCGACGTTTACCTTCAATTTGCTTATTCTTATTACCGAAAAAGATATTCTCACAAAAATATCTAGAAAAACAATGCATATTTATGGAGAGTCTGAAGATTAAATTGTTAGAGGGTTTTTTTCAAGGGTGCGCCCATTCTGGTTGGATATTTTATATAATTTTCATATCAATTTACTTTGAATCACGATACCCCATCAATTACCATCAATTGACTTCGCTTAAGTAGAATTGAACAACAAACAGCCACTTTGTGGGGATCGAATGACTGTCTATATGTAGACATGACTTTCTTTTGTTACCCGTGTGCAACTGATAATCAAAGATTTGAAGTTATGACACGTTTCCCGCAAATTGCGCTGCAAAATTGAGAGATTAGATGTCTATTTGGGAAAAGAAGGCTCCTTTGCCACTCTTTGATAATAATGGAAACACCCACTTATCTCCCACCATTTTGTTGACGACTAAAAGGTGCAAAAATTAATCTAAATAGCCTGATCCTTCTGGCTGTAAATTTTCCAAGCATCATCCTAATATCTATATTGCTCGGTTTGAGCACGCTACGCGGTTATCTTCGCAAGAGTTTCACCGTCATCTCACGATTCTATCAATGTTTAATTATTTCAATCATCTTTCGCCAGATAAAATTTGCTTTTATCGGCTTCATAATAATTATTCAAAAGGCAGTTGAGAATGGCAAGAAGCTATTAATGAAATTGAAAAGAACCGTACAATATAAATCGTTGTAAATTCTTTTATCTTTCTTATAATCATAAAGATAAAAGACAAGACAAAAGCCTCTGGAATGGATGGTGAAAAAAGCACTTACCGTTATTGATTTTTCCCTTCGATAACAAGGTGAGTGGATAAGCGAACCTCATCAACAAATTTTGGTTGTTTCTATTATAGTTTTCGACACCTTGAATTATCTTTCATGGAGTGTGTACCATTTTAAATTCCTGTTCTGGGTATTATTTCTCTTCTTTTGACGCCATCTGAATTACCAGATAGTCATACAGCAAATAAAAGTTCTACAATTATACTTTTTAATCAAGAAACTTCTTTGATAGTGATAGACGTTCCTGGAGAAACTGGAATTGCCTGTTTAGAGTATAGATGAAAATACACCTTTCATTTTGCGAATTTGTTCTTGTTGCAAACTTCAGCTAAAAATATACAGATGATAATGACATTTTGGTGGAGAGTGTGCATCATAAAATGAAAACCATGGAGTCAGGACTGGAGTACAACAATGGCACATCGTTTGGCCAGTCATTCACGCACCTTCCAACCCAGAACTCAGGCGGACATACAACTGAATATGTTCAGGAACACTCGGGGGTTTTCCCCCACAGACAAAGAATTAAACATAATTTCCGACGGCGAGCTCGACCATGAAGGGAAAATATTGTTTCTCTCATCACATCTTTTGAATCGAGAACATGGCAAATTATCACTCAATGCTATGACAGTGTGATTCATGAATAAAACCTATTAATAGCATACTCTATAAATGCATAACCGCTACTCTGGTACCTAATCACACTTTATTTTCAGAGTGAGACAATTTACCAGTCATTATGGGGTGGGATTTGCATTTTTCTAGAGTGCATTACAGCTCCTTCTGGAGTGAACTTTGCATATTTGTAGACGTTTTCACCCCAAAAAGGAGCTACAGTCCACTCTCAAAATATGCATATCCCATTCCAAAATGACCGATCCCTTGTCTCATTTTGAGAGGAATGAGATTAGAGACCAGATTAGCTCTTATACATTTAGAGTGTACTGCTGGTAATTTTCTTTTATCCTAATCCTTTTCTACTTCATATCTTTATTTCTTCTTTCTTAAGGCAGGTTTGTAGAGGTACGTTTTGGCAATTTCAATTTTGATACCTATGCACACTCATCTTTACCACGAGGCGAATGGGCGTGTGCCTATTTTTCACGCATTATGTGTATATATGTATATATAAGATTTTTATATTGTGATATATAAAATCTTAGTGTCAACAACTTGTAAATTAGCAAGATTTCACTACCATAGTAATTCAAGTGGTTGGGCTAAGACTTGATGGATCTAAATTGATTTTCACATTATCCCCAGTTTTGACGATAGCATTTAAATAACTGCACATGTAATAGAAGGTATGACCATTAGATGTTATTTGGGTGAAATGCTAGTTCAGCCTGTGGCAAAGTCGAAGAAATGAACATTACTTCTAGGCAAATAATGAATATATTACAAAAAAAAGTTTGATGAGATGGGCCTATTCTAAAAAAGAATGAAATCTCATGACTTTTTACATTCAGTGGTGTAACTCCACCTCTAATCTAACTCAACCTGTCACGTTTGACATTCTTAATTCGATGTGAACGATCTCCAAAACGAGAAAGAGAGAGAAAATGGCAACCCTGACATTGGCAGTTCTGGTTCAATGTGTATCCATACATTTCACTACGGATGAGTGAGAATTGTTTTTACTTAATGAATTTGAAATGAACATTACAATGCTATCAAACTGTTAGTGTTCCGTATCACGTGATCTTGTTGGGCTCCGTGATGCGCGCACGCTCTGTCGCATGTATTCAATGTGACATGAGGCGTGTTTTCGTCTGCTGATCAATTCACACTGCCGAGTTCTATCATCCAACAAACTCTCACTCCCCAAAGCACTAGCACGATCCTGATAGAGACTTCATCGTTAACTTGGAAAAATGCAACTCAAACGATTTGGGTAACACTGATAGTTGGACCGATCAATAGAGCAAGAGATATTAAAAAAGAATATAGGCTAAATATAAAATGATATTAGTTAACTCAATCAGTACTGTTCGTGGTGAAAATTATAGTTTGGGGGATGTGAGATGAAGGATTTGAGATTGAGTATAGTATGGAGGAGATAAAATGAAATAGATGGAGAGGGGGATGGAGATGATAGATAGAAGGAGGTAGATGTAGGAATAAAGAAAAGGAACAATTAAAAAAACAAATATACAGAACACAACAGATCGTAAAAACAACAAGATCATAGCTGTAGGGAGAGGTTCCATGAGTGCACAACCCGGGTAATGCAGCTAGATCGCCATAATGGCAGTGTGTACAGGCTTTGTGACATCTGTCGGTTGAATGTGATCATTTATTCATCACTTTTTCTCACTCTCTCGATGTCAATTTGTATATAGCGCCAATACCGTCGCTTCCAGCAGCCAAGCGAGAAAAGACAATAGAGGACTGATTCAATTTAAGAGCGAATCTCAATGGAAGATGGAGAAGGGTAACAGACTAATAGTTTCGGTTTCTGACAAAAAGAGATCAAAATGTTACGAAAAGGGATCAAATGCGTTTTTATTGTAATATAACATAATTACGAATGTTATGTATATGCTATGTGCGGTAAAAAAATGTATGTCTGATCGATTTTATGAATAAAGGACTTATGATTTCGGAGTGATAATGATAATCATCATCATCATCAACATTATAACTAATAAAGCCAAATTTTCATTTTGGTGAAAATTGGTTTAAAAAAAGTGGTTTTACCATGGAAACACTTTCACATTTAATTTTTGTGACGAAGTTATCAATCAATGCGATATATCGTTTTAATGGCATTATCCTAATAGCAATACCATCACTTTCAGTCGTTTCACTAGACAGTTCAGGTCCTATCGAGCGATCGATACCGGATCGATAACAACGCGCTGAGATAATTTTGTGGTGATCAGGTTAGCGATTCATAATCGAGTTATTCAGAAGGTCTGAAATTAAAACGGGCTTTTGTGGCCTTTTGTGTTGTAGGTTCGATACTAAATGAAAGAGAAAGAGAAGGGGCCCTTTTTTCAGGTGCGTCATAAAAGGGTTCGCTAATGGATAGGTGTTAAAATGTAATGATTTGTTTACGAGTGCGCATTAGCTGTTAATGAGCGAGCATTTAGCCGGTGGATATCTCGTATTGACAAAAAACTTAATCATCACGATCATGAAAGATAAATTTTCCAAAATATCATCCGGCAATAGGACTGTGGCATAATCATATTACACTAGACTGTTTCTATGCGCAATATTCAGCGCGTGTATATGTTTAGGTTTATATCAATACTCAATGATTTTCTTCCACTTTTGTGTGGGGGCGGCTGTCATTGTTTCATAAAATACTAATTGATTCATTAATCTAATTCATTTCCTCATTTCATGAGAAAAAATCACAAGAAAACAGAACATAATTGGCATCACAGAATATAGCACTATAAATATATATCAATATTCCAAATGCAAAAATATCCATTACATAGAACAATAAACTGAAATGTAAACACTGCTTATTTACATACGAAAATGAAACAGATAAATAATTGCATATCAGTTAAATACCACAACGATTCCATAATTTTTGCGACTGCACATTATTCTGAACATTGTCATCATCATCATCATTAACATCAGACCTATGAATAATCACCACCACCACCACCATCATCATCATCGTCATCATCTTCAATATCATCACCATCACCACTACCATCATGACCATCACCATCAACAGCATTATTATCATAATCGTCATCACATTACCAGTATCATCATATTAATGTTATACTACAATCCTCACCACCACCACCCTCGCCATCACAATCATCATATTCTACTTCTTCATCGCCATCCTGATTTGGCTGAGGATACTTTCGTCAGACCTTCGGCAAGTTTCTGAGTTTTTATATTTTAAATTTGTTCTTTTTTATTTTACTTCAAACACCATAAAAGTTCTAAGGGATAGACGATAGATGATTAGATGAAGGGGACTTGACAGACTATATTTGGTTCTTTACTGATTATGTTTTAGGTATAGGTCTACATCTTCTATACCTCTTCAGTAGTAAGTTCACAATACAGAATGCTACTTATTCGATTATGTTTGCGGACGAGTGTTACTGTACTTCTATCAATACAAAACCACCAATCGAGACGACAACTGTTGAAATCATTTTGCTTATCACTCCAGTTATCAAACTATCTCTTGCCTCCGTTGTAGTATCATCATGATTATAATTAGAGATCGTCCCAGGGAAACGCTTCTTCAATACCAGCAATTATCTCTATTCTTGTAATTGTCTCCTATGTAAATTTGTCGAATTCTGTGAGCGGGGATGACCAAGTACAAGTGATGCACTAGGCTTATATTTGCCCAGGAATCGCCATAATTACGATAATTACTTGATTGATGAGATTATGATACGTATTTGACGAGGAAGAAATTGCCGTTGAGGACCACATCACAATGTTGCCCGCGTCAATGAAAACGAGATTTAGCAAGGAGAACAAATATAGTCGTGTCTGATTCTGTATTTGACAATCATCTGCGATTGGCAAATATTATTGCGAGATATCGTTCCATAAAACTACGTCTGCCTTACACATTGTCTTTTTTTCTTCACCAATGATACTGGAATGGTTGATATCCAAAGGGCTTTTATCGATATAAACATGGACTTTGAATGTTAGTAGACAAGCTTAGTAGGAGCTTATGAGCTTATTGGATTTTCAGTTTGGTATTACTTTCTCAACAAGTTTCTTCAGACATGAAATGTTAGAGATGCTCATCACTAAACCATAAGATTTATATTACTTCGTCGGAAATTACGTAAACCTAACAAACTTTGCGACCAAATTATTTTTAGCTGTGAAACTTAAGAGAGTATTTGTAGAATCTACAACTAAAACGATGAAGAAGTGAAAACGAATATTATCATATTAGATCAGCAACATTCGAAAAATAATGTCGGACATTTCTCATTTGATCTAAGATCTGAAACAATGCATGATGAAACCTTAAAAACCTATCTAATGTTGGGCTATCTATGGCAATTTAGTCATAGATATTAACCGCCGAATGGTAGTTAAAACCCAATCTTAAACATGGTTTTAACATGAATTACAAGATCGGTTTTACAATTGATATTAAGATTTATGCGATTGCGGACCAGAACTTTTGTTTATAGATCTACGGTAGTTCTTTAGTGTTCCGCGTGCAATATGAAGAACGTGACTTCAACAACAAGCGGGAAAATCGTCGTCTTTTGGCCCGGAGCCCCTTTACTGATACTTAATACTGTATAATGTTTATAAGAAGTTGGATAATAACGGAAGATGGAATAAGAGGCAAAGATGCCTTTAAAGATGCACGTGCATTTTTTTTTGACTGGTCAACAATGAGGCACTTGAACCGTATCATCAAGGTGTGCTCATTGTACCATACTCGTATTGGCGGCCTGGTTCACTTTGATATACCGCCCAATGGTAATCTGCTCAAATGGACCGCTTTCTATAGGTCTTAGATAAGACCAATTGCTGGAAACAGAGAAAACGATTGACGTCTATTCAGGTGGGCTAAATGATGAAACAACCTGAATATTTTCGATGACCAGGTCTTACGTTAAGTGGTTTCTTTCTGAAGCATGAAGTGGCGGCTCATAGTTCAGAGTAAGGAAAGTAGTTAAGTTGCAATTAACATGGGAATGCGGCAATCTTATTTTGTGTCGGGAGCTTCTGGTCCCGATTGGTACTCTGGCCCCGATTGATAGGAGACTCCGAAATCGGAAAATCATGAAAACTAAATAAACTGAAAATAAATTGCAAGTAGTCATGTTAAGAGAGGGCAATATTAAATATGACAGTAATTATTTGTTCAGTGTTTTATTTCAAATCAAACAGCTGTGATTTTGGGTGATTCGTTTGGCAACCAAAAAAAATAAATCATTAAGTAATAAGTTGTCAATGATACCACAAAATCTGTGGGGGTGCACATAAATTCAGTTAAAATGATCATAAAGTCTCTAAAAGGACAACACAAACCCAAACACGATGCATACTTAAAGAACAGGCGTAATGCCGGTAACATTATAAAAGTCGGATGTATGTAGAACAAGGAAATTATGACATTTTACTATTGAGCTATATTTAACCAAAACAATTACATGCACAATAATAAGCAATAAAATCATATGAGACAAGAACAGAACATTGGTAAGTTTGTGCATGAACAAACATGGTTTAAAATATATATAGGCTAAGACACGCTTAATGTAAGAAAGATTAGCTTTTATCAGGAATTTGCTTCTCCTTTTAAAACTCGAAATTCTTCAGGATAGATTTTCCTTAAGACGATAAACCAATATAATGCGATCACTATCATGACTATGATCACTTGAAAATTTCTTGGAAACTTTTCGATAAATTACTGTGTTTAATTTTTGGCGTTTTTCCTTATTTGGAAAATTCTATCACAAAGTTTCACTAGATCACACTTTCACTTTTAGTCTGCTTTACATATTTTATAAATATTTACGAAATGTGTACAAAGTCATCTCATATTTTACCGTTAAAGTATGAAATCCCCTTAGTAAAACATGTTCTAATGCTAGAAGCTTAAAGCTGCTATATAGAGTATGTGATAAACATTTTATACTTTAAATCGGCCAAGTAATGCATGAGTAAGATTGGGAGAAAGCTAGTAGCTGATTGGAAAGGATATTAAGAGTGGTTATGATGCTTTTAAAAAGATTTTCCAGGTTTAACATGACTTAAGTTTGCCTTAGGATTTTGCTCATGGACTGACTGATGATCATAGACATCATAAAGTGATTTTTCTGATTCATGAAACTGGTAGCTCGTTGGCTACCTACACATTACCCAAAAACAACAACATAAATGAATGAACATTGAATGATAATGTTTCTATATGTATATCTATCCCTGATCATGGATTTTCCAAAACCTGAATTCATTATGTTTATCACATAAATGTTTTAGACTTGCTTTAGGCAACGAACATCGAACATTCATAAAGAAAGAGTTATATTACTACAAAAGATAGTTATCCGTATCTTGTACAGTGCTCCTTTATACTGAGTACTGTCCCTCTCTAGCTCGCTTATCCCATTTTGAAATAAAATCATGGAAATCAAGATCTCTTTCTATTTCAACTTGGTGAATTAATGTTAAAGGTCAAGTCCACCTAAACAAGAAATTGTAATTAGGAGAGAACAGTCAGTCGGTAGGTCGACAAAATGTAGCTTCATTCATTGTTGAAGTTTGTTCATATGACAATAAAGAGAAAATTTAAATATTACCTATTTGATATAATAAAGTACAAAAATAACTAATAACTGAGTGACCTCATCATTCCCCTCATTTGCAGATCAAACAGGATGAGAAGATGATTGTTTGTTGAAATTGAGCGAAACTTCTTTTTTACATCTGTTGAAACTTTCAGTGTGATGCTTGCTTGGTTTCCTTTATTTTTATTGAAATATTGTTGGGGTATACTTGTCTTTTTTAAATACATTGCTACTAATTTCCATACAAAATACTTTTATTTTTGAAGGTCTTAGATTTTTTAATACTTTGCACAGTGATCTGAAACACTCCATTTCACAAACGATTTTGATAAGAAATCAGAAAACAGTATTTGGTGTCCGTACAAACTTTGCTCCCTCATTTTTTAATCTAAATACATTTTTGAACAAATTCATTTACATCTGTAAACTTTTACTCATAATAAGAAAAGAATCGCCACCTCTTCAGCTAACAATTTTGTTTTTATTTTTTGTGATCTAAATTAGAATAATGATTTGCATGCTTACTTCACCCCCCCCCCCCCCCTCTCTCTCTCGAGTTTTATGATATTTTTGTCTCTCTGTTGGTCATTTTTTAAAAATTTGTATGTAAGACATTATCTATAATTATCACTATCCGAAGGGTTCACGAGATACAAGCCCAGCTTCTTAGTGGACCTCTCGAAACATTATTCAACGTGATAGATTTTGGGTTGCAATCAGTATTCATTAATTTGGGATTCAGCTTTATGATAGAAAAATTCATATCGCATGTTTTCTACTTTAATGGTTGATTTTTATTACATTTATATGAATAATGTATTTTTGTACTGTGCAATATTCTATTTTATTCTTTATTGATTTTTTGTAAAAAAAAATAAAAATAAACACTGAACTGAAACTGGCATTATGTCTATTTAACATTTTAGTTTAACCTCTGTTTCTCTTTCTCCTTTCAGCTTCAATCGAACTTATCTAGCTAGCCTCCTGCCAATGATAAATCCAACAATTTTCAGTGAATTTATTCTTCGTTATTTTTTTAAGTCTTATAATTTCGTGCTAAAATAGAACAGGTTCATACTGGATCCTTTCAACCAACTTTTCGGCACCATCATGGAATTTGTAATTGACATTCATAAAGCTTATATGGGAGGAACCAGGTAGAAGATGTACCACTCTCGTACCCCCTCCCCAAAATAGAACAAAAACAGAGGGAAAGAGGGAGGAAGAGGATGAATAAATACATAGAGAGTGAAAAGGGGAAAAATATCGAAATATCTTGACCAAATCAGAAATACGTATGAGACATGCGCATCGCAAGGTGCAGAAATACACATACAAACACACACCCACAAACAATTATCCACCACTACGCGCTCGAACAAACCCTTTTACACATAAAACAAAAATCACCGCCCCTGTTGACACCACACGGTCGCCAACCCTACACATTGTCACACACATACAACACCTCCATGCACACCGACAGTCACACAGGGGTCACACCCTTACACACCCCTTGCTCAAACTCACGCGATCCCCTCGATAAACGCACCCTACCCTCACACACGAACATAATACCCAAACACGCACACCCTCACACACGCACTACCCTCGCATACATCAAGACAAACGCGTGAAACACATTTCAAGTCCCCGCTTAAAAAGAAGGAATCTTGTACGAAGCTTGAAACTTTAAGCCTTTCCAGATTGTGAAATATAATATACCTCTAATCGAATTATTGCTCTTCAAAATTCTGTTAAAATACGATTTAAATGCAAAAGCAAAAATGAAACGGTGCATTGTTAATTCAAATTCTCCCACCATCACATGTCATTTCGCTAATTTGCGATCTATAGTCTTAAAGTCAAGTTGGTTTAAAAGCCAAACAAGAAAAGCACATTATAATCATTCAAAGGTTGGACGGACGAAAATCAAATAAAGACAACGCGCTTTCGTTGAATTTTTGTGACGTCACGTGCAAGCATGTAGCTACTGCTACCCTAAGCTCATTTTCTTTTCCATTAACAGCAACTTGATTTCAGATTAGAAATATCCTCTCTTTTTTAAACATCATTTCTTAAAAAAGCGACTATAAAAAAACACCCTCGGATCTTCTCAGTTTTTTCCATGCTCATCTATGAACTTGAAATCCTCAAAGCAATCCTCATTCAGTTTTCGAATAATTACGTGAGTGATGTCTGCTTATTCTCTGATTACGTCATTAGATAAGGGTGGGTAAGAAAGAATACAGCATAGAGGAAAATTATCATTATTATCACGTCATCATGATCAGAAGGTATTGGACATGTTAATACGTCTAATGGTCTTTCATTTTGATGAGTGTCTTATAGCGCAGACGGGAGGAGGAAGGGCGATTAAACTCCGTTTTCTTTGGCCTCGTCCCAGTTGAGGAACCGTAAATGAGACGCCATTTTGTGAGGGCACAAAGGAACACATTTTAATTGCTTCATTGATGACTATCAGCCCTCTAGCGAAAAAGAACGTTGAGATGAAAACCTGAACAAGTGGTCTTCTCAATTTTCTAATGTATCTGCGATAGCGTCTTATCTAGCATGTAAATCCACCCGAAAAGCCTCACCTATTTCACGCTCGTAATTACTTTCTCTCTGCTTCGTCCGAAGACGACGAGTTTTATCACGTTGAAAAATCTTATTTTCACCTCTTCGCATCTTAATTGGCGGGCCATCGAATCTCTCTTCTGTCACATACGGTATTTTGTCATCTACTGTCTCTTCTCCTCTCCTTCTTCTTCTAAGATAGAACTTTTAATTGACTGGATGCATTTGCTCGATTTCCTTCCGTCGAACAACACGTACTCCTAACCCGTCGCTACATCATCTCTGCAACGATAAGACACTACGACTAGGATAGCAGATTAAGTTATTAGCATAGTAACAAACTCATTATGTTATTTGTTGTAAGAGTGCTGACTCTCAAATGGGACACACTTCAACTGGGATAAAGGATACTCATCGGGGTCCCCTTAATAAATGACGGGACACGCTCCGCGTATAAAATGGCGGTGCTCGCGGCATCGGGCAGAATACAGCCGCAGTCAATTCTCTGTTTATCTGATGACTTGCTGAACGCCCCTGCGGCTTTCTGATTATCATTGACATATCTCTCTCATCACACGCAAAACGGGGTTTCGAATTCGCAAGTTTTTATCCCGAATTAGAGGCGGAAATGTAGCGCGAAGGTAAGAGAGTGGATGCGAAGATGCAATTTGTCGTCTGCTATCTGGGTGATCTGTATGGTAATAAAGTATACACGTCAGGGGCAGCGTACAGACCGTGCAATACTCGGGTATCAAGATTCATAGACTATGTGGACTATCAAGCCTCTTCTTATTAAAGTTCGAGTTAGGTGACATCTTCATTAACAGAAACATGATAAGATACGGACTCACTTAACATGTCATATTTGACTTGAACCATACAAACAAATTCGACCTATGTTCTAGGTTCACGGACTAAGGAAGGTCCAAACGACGAACAAAGTAATGCCCTTGTCTTTCTATATTGTACGAGCTATTCTTATTTGTCCTTTGTATGGCAACCAAGAATGTGTAAGGATTTGAGAAAAACATAATACTTTCTATATCATCCATTCTGTGAATATCCTGTGGCAAATTAATGATTTGATATTCACACTGTTTTAACCATTTAATCCTCTTGAAAACTATTCACGTGAATAAATACACTATTTCCACTTTGATTTTCATTATTATTATCATTATTATCATTATCTTTGCTATTATTATTGTTATCATTATTGTTATCGTAATTAATAATATTATTTTTATTCTTATTCTTCATATTATTATTACTATCATCATTATTATCATCACCACCATCGTCATCATTGTCGTATCATTATCATTGCAGGGGTAATGGTGATGAATGTATTACATACAACAAAAAAAGAAAGAAAGAGAGAGGGAGAGAGAAGGAAGCACAACAAGAAGAGGTGGAATGAGAAGAAGGGCTGCAAAGAAGATATCGATAAAACAAATAGTAAGGAGAAGAACAAGAAATAACCAAAAAAGTGAAGAGAATATACAATATAATAACAATAATGATAACAATGGTGGTGATGATGATGATGATAATGATGATACTAAAGATGGCATGGATGGTGATGATGATGACACTCACGATGATGATGATGATGACGATGATGATGATGATACTGGAGATGGCATGGATGGTGATGATGATGACACTCACGATGATGATGATGATGATGATGATGATGATGATGATGATGATAATGATGATACTTGAGATGATGACCATGATGATGATGATAATGATAATACTGAAGATGATGACGATGACGATGATGATAATGATACTGAAGATATTGACGATGATGATGATGAAAACGTCGTGTTCTACCCAGGGTAGGTACTTCAGTTCCGGAAACTGTTCTCCCAGTTGGCCCTGCTTAACATGATAATGTTATTATTACACCGGCTTTAGCAGGGATATACCTTGATGAAGATGGGTCGGAGTTAGGGGAGGCGGAGAGGGAAAGAGAAGAAGAAAAAAGAGTTGATGACGACGATGTTGATGATGGCGGGGGTGGTGATGATAATGGTGAAGAAGATGATTGTGATGATTGATGTTGATGATTGTGATAATGTGATGATGATGATTGTGATAATGATGTGATGATGATGGTGATAATGATGATGACGATGATGATGATGATGATTAAGTGGGAAGGGGAAAATAATTTTAAGGTCATTCCATTCGATTTCAGGACGATGTGCACATCGTCCTGAAATTGCAATCGGTAAAATATTTCCATTTCCAATTAGGAAACTTATGTCTGCGTTTTTAATTCCACGATATAAATATATCTCCCCCACATATCCGGTCCTAAGGGTTTTAAAGAAAAAGTGTATTTACAAAGACTTATCCTACAATATTAATTAATTCATAATACTTCCAGCTTATTCATGACCCATCTAAGATTCGAAAGTGAAGTCATTTTAAATCTTCGTAAGTTTAACTTCTGTACGTATTATTACTATTATTTTATTATGTACAGAATTATTAGGGATAGTACTTTAGCTTGAATACATGTATATGATTTAAACATATTAAAATCGGACAATCAACACTGACAAAAACTGTATAAATACTGGACAAGAAATAATAGAGTTTTGACATTTTTGTAATTGTCTGTTGTTTCAGTGAAGCGGTTCTATGCATATCTTCATGATTATGATGTCATAGATCCAATTATTCTTTTGTATTATATGAATTTTATTCAAACTTTGTTTACCAAGAATGAGAAATATTGGATAGGCTATTGTTTTGATGTGTAAGATAATCATTGCAGAAACTTATTTTGTTACAAGGAAGAGATAACTATCCACATATATATGAACACTTGAAATAATTATGATTTCATGTAATACAATAAGTAAAAAGAAAGCCATGAAAGTGGGGACACGATATCATTAGCTTACTAATTGAATATTCATGACAGTGTCTACATAACTGTTTTCACAAAAGAGTACTGAGCTTCAAAATCCAATAACTATGTTATTTGTTATTAATACGAATTTAAATTCATATATACGTATGTGAATACATATATAGACGTGAAAATACCTTGGAGGAATTAGGAAGGGGATATTTCTTTCAAGACATTACGTATCGTCGTATCTATTAAATCCTTAGCCCACTTAGGGTTATGATTATTTTACGTGATATGGGTTATCGTATTCTTATATGGAATGAGGTTCTCAATATTTCTCAAAGGATTACTTCAGTTTATGAAAACTACAAGTTCGATGGGAATGATTGGTTCAATTAAAAATGGAACTCTGAATTAGTAACCAAATGGGATCAGTTTTAATTGAGTCAAACTGAAATGGTTTGATAATCAAATTCCATCTCAATAACTAGGGTACGAATTACATGTTTAAATTATAAACTTTAAAATATAAAGACTTTCCATTTCAAAGTATATCACAGAATCCAACCTTATCCTTCGGAAGTAAACGGATTTAAAGGGGAGTCTGTAGAATAGTGATCGTCATCAAAATACGCATAATTGCCCTAAAATAAACTGTCATATTTTGATGCAAATTCAAATAAGTAGAAGTGGTAGTCGTAATTGTGTAATGGTGGTGGTATTGGTGGTGATGGTAGTAGCAGTAGTAGTAGTAGTAGTAGTAGTAGTAGTAGTAGTAGTAGTAGTAGTAGTAGTAGTAGTAGTAGTAGTAGTAGCAGCAGCAGAAGCAGTAGTAGTAGTAGTAGTAGTAGTAGTAGTAGTAGTAGTAGTAGTAGTAGTAGTAGTAGTAGTCGAAGTAGTAGTAGAAGAAGTAGTAGCAGTGGTAGTAATAGCAGTAGTAGTTGGAGTAGTAGTAGTAGTAGTAGTAGCAGCAGTAGTAGTAGTATGTGTAGAAGTATAGTAGTAGTAGTAGTAGTAGTAGTAGTAGTCGAAGTAGTAGTAGAAGAAGTAGTAGCAGTGGTAGTTGGAGTAGTAGTAGTAGTAGCAGCAGCAGCAGTACACTCTGAAAAAGGATCGGTCAAAATAACTAATGTGTTCGTGAATATGTAAAAATCAACCATCTCCAATGATAGAATCTACCAGAATTGCGGTTGATATCGAAAATTTCTATTGGTCAGAAGAGTAGATATAAGACTGAAGTGTAGATCGTTTTCAAAAATTATTCAGCACTCAGATCTTCACTTGACTTGTTTTGTAAAATATTCTGCAATTCAGTCTTTGGCTGCGAATGAATTTTCAATAAACCATTACCATTAAATATTCAAAACACTTCCCGCCGCTATTAAAGTTTTAGACTTGAGGATTGGCCTTTTAACATGTTTAAAATCCAACTTATGATGTCTACAGTACTTTTGAGTCACAAAGCCATTTATTTTCAAATTCAACAAGGAAATCAAAATGACTGCATAGAAAATTAAAACACATCGATGTCGTTTCTAGATATTGGCTATAATATTCGACATTTGAAAGTACTGCCCGTTGGAATTTGATTAAAGTTTATTCAGATTTTCAGATGTTTATAAAGTTTTTAGATATTAAGATGAACGTGTTTTCTTACTCGTAGAGAATACCAACCGATCACTCAATACGCTGTCAAGTGCCATGTCATTGCTTTGACCATTGCCCTCTTATTAAGTTGGTCTTGTACAGAGATTATCAGGGGGTTCTCCCTATGGGCCTCAGACCAGAGGTGTGCTTCAGGGTGTAATCTCGGACCGCAACTCTTTGTCCTCTATTTCACATATCCATCTGAATGTATGTGTGAAATAACCTATTCCATTACACGATGACAGCAAACGTTGTCATGTTGATGATAATAATATATTGAAGAAAATTCTAAAGTAAGTCTCTGCAGGATGATTGTAGTTTACAGGCGTCCTGGGACACGGGATGTAAGCGACTGATTATGGCATCATAATTAATGTAATCAATCATTTAAAAAAAATCAACCCGCTGATAAATTGTTGAGCCTTGTATTACTTGCCCAGTCTCAACCCTGCCTGTTCACCTATACTAGGCCTACGTGCAAATCATACATATTCATGTAATTGGAAGAATACCAAGACCACGTGAAGGGAAGTGACGCCTCTAGAGGGCGCTCCTGGATCGGGGCGGGATACGAGTTATGACATTTTTAATTATCAGAATCGAGGAAAAGTCGCAAATTTAATAACCTTTGCCCTCTTTATTTATTTACTTTATAAACTGTGTGACATGAAAGTCGGAAATGTGGTGAAATTCGAAGTTTTGTTTTCCTTATCAGAAAAACGAAAATGAATAAAAAGTGGGCCTATTTTACCCCTCCCCAAAGAAATACAGGATCCGGTATACTGAAGAAAAATGCGGACGTCGGGGTAGTCTAAATCTAGACTTTAGTAGATATTTTTTGTGTCAAACCCTATACGATCACGTACTTTTTTTCACGTTCGTAAAAGAGAGTGAAAATTGGTTAGAGTATATTCAGATATTCATCAATGTTGAGCGAGTGTTGGGTTTTCCCAACAAAATGATAACTACTAACGTCCAGATCTAGACTAGAGTCATTGATCTCGACGTTACACGAGAATTACTTTTTTAAGCTGTGCAAAGTCAATTCAGACTCGTCGTCATTACAAAGCAAGGTAAAGAAGAAGGTGATTGAAACTTTACTGCTTAGATACATTACCAACTTTGGAAATATACCTCGATTGGTCCCCCAAATCCATTTATCTTCTATCCACTTTTGACACAAATCTTTCTAACACTTCAGTTGCCTTTATTAGAATGTTGATCATGTTGATGACATCTAATCAGACCACCCCATCGATCAGTAAATCATTTACTTAGTCCGAGCCTCCGAGATGGGAAAATCATTCAAATCATAGGTTAACATGAAATTTTTTTGTATATGATCTTCACACGGGTGGGAAAAGTGAAAACGCATTAAAGAATTTTTAGAAATCCACTGGAGTTAAATATGAAACATTAAATTACATATAGCTTAGATATTTAAGTCAATGTTTGACAAATCTTCATAAACAATGTAAGAGTGCAGCACTGCTCACTGATATGATTTGAACATCAAAGTACTATGATTATTTTTCAAATGAAACATCCGCCAATTTTACCGTAAATTACAACGAATCACGGATTATCGGTACTGTGAAAGTATTTGATGAAATACCTTTTCTGTCTTTCACCTACATCAAAACCTCTATGTTTGCCCCCCCCCCCCCCCCCCTCTCTTTATTTCATTTGTTTAGTTTCTACCAGTTACATTAACCCTTTATTGGTGATTCCTTTAATTGTCGGAAAAGCTGAGCGGTACATGATTTAGTTTTTTGGCAATTAGCCCTTGAGGTTATGGTATCTAAAAAGATAAAAATCAGACATATTTCATCTGTTGAAAAAAGTAAGACAATTATCATTTTACTTTTCTTTGTTCACTTAGAATATCAAAAGCGACCATTTTGTATCATCACAAATCTAACTGTAGATACAAATAATTTCGTATGAACGGGTCATATATTTATTTTGAAATGAAATACAAAAGAAAGGTGTTTATTACATCATCGGGTTACACTCTACAAAGACTGATTAAAAAGGTTTTTGTTGGGTAAGATTTTTTCCATAGGCTTATAGATGCACGTTTGATAGATACATTTCAACGTTACATTGTGCAAAATTTGCACAATATTTGGTTAAATTTTGGCTGACAAACATGCAGATTCCTAGTTTACCCATTATTGGGGGGAAAAATTTCTAGAATGTACTGATTTGCATATTTGTATTCATTTATCACATATCAGAAAACCATTCACTTGAATTCTAAATATTTACTCACGAGCTGGATAAAATTTCAAAGTATTAAAGGTATTATGGATTTTTTTAGTCTTGTGAATCTCCATTTGAAATCAATTTCAAAATAATACATGTTTATGGTTGGTGCTACACTCTAAAAAAATATTGGGTAAAAATGCTATGAGGGTAATTGTACAACCAAAATTGGGCATTTCTTTTGGACATTTTCATTTATCCAGTGTAAAGAAAATGTTGTCCATTCTAAAGTATTTGCTGCTTATTTTTAACCTCACTGGTTTTAACCTCGTGCTGGTTCAATTTTTACCCAATATATATTACAGTATACTGGACAATATGCTTCCCGCATTGGGTGATATATCAATTTGGGGCAGTAAAATTTTAAAACCCAAAATTTTAGCCAAGATACAGTGTAGTCTGAATACAGGGATGTTATTCAAGTCTGAAGACGGAAGGGGGTAATATAACATAGATAGTTAAATGTTCTTTTTGATATAGGAAATGATTACTTTTATCAGTTTGGTTTCTGTAATCATTATATGATTTAACCTTATCGAATGGTTCTATATTTCATAACTTGCCATCATCTAACACGCTTCAAACGCAATTGAAATAAACTGAAGCCATATTGATTCAGAGTGACAAGACAGGGATTCAAAACCAGTACCACGTCATGATGTCGAAACTCTGCATCCTCTTAACAATCAATACGATAAAGTTTTGCATATCGAAAGAAAAATATAAGGGATCAAAACGATCCTGTCATAAATCAAAAGGCCGTAATCTCTAATCCTGATACATGGATGTAAAAGTTAAGCTAAAATGAAACAAGCTTTAAATTGAAAGAGAAAGAATTTCCATATAAATAACTAAAGTAATCCCATATATACCCGAGACCTGATTCCTGTTTAATTCAAAGAAGCTGGTAGTGAATTATTAGAAAGACAAGACCAGCTTCGTTGACTTTATAATAGAATTTTCCCATTACATTATACTTACAAGAGGAGTAGAGAATCGAAAAAATAATAGGGCACCGTCGAGTTCTGTCGAAAACAGAGAGAAGGGAAAGGATTTTCATAAATCCCCTAGAAGATTGCTAAGAGACGTAATTTTTCATTTTTCGAGATTTTGGATCATAGATTACATCTTTCATCTATGTCATTTCCCCTGCATTAAGAAAGGTATTATCAGACTAATCATTGTATTAATTAACAACTCAACTGGTTATTTATATATGTTTTTTGCACATTTCATTCATTCTGTTCAACAGCACTTAATCTGACGAAAACGTTGGTTATTTTTAAGACACAGACGAACACAATATTACACAAGTTAACAAACAGGAACTGAGCAAACATTTTTTTCTGTTAAGGCAGAAATATATGCCTACTCATTGTCAGTTATTCGATTACAAGGGCCAGAAATATCAGATCTCCGTTATTGAAGGATTATACAAAAGCAATGAATGCGATCAATCACAACTTAATCATCAGAATTCAATTTCCTGATAAAGAACAAGGTACGAATCCTGAAAATACATCATTTTGGGTAAATAGATTTGAAAAAACAACAACGAAAACATCCCTCTAGGTTACAGAAAACAAAATCAGTGACATCTTTTTTTTCAATTCTATATTCTTGGATCATGTATTTTTTTTATTCTTGATAAGAATGAATTTTAAGAATATATTTTAATTGATGTGTTTTTTAACATTACTTTTTCCCTGCAAAACACAGACACACACACCTTCATTTCCCTCCCAAATATATCAGCATTTACCACTCAAAGTAGAATTCACATCCGTTCGCACTCCACCAGCCCTCGCCTTCCACTTCCACCCTCTCCATCTAACACACACACAAATATTATATACACACGCACACAATCTTTCAAACAAAACACAGCCTACCTTTCTTTTTTTACTCTTTCTCACTTAGACCCGCACACACACACACACACACACGTATTCACCCTCATTATCTCTCTATCTTATTCACATACATGCATTGACACCATTTATTCTTTCACCCACACCCACATCCATATACACAATACACTAAAGAGCAAATAGTGAATGAGATACACACACACAACAGGGCACTGTATTACAAAGAGTTGCGATTGATTTAATCAACCACAACTATGGAAAGCCAGCAACATCAATGTGTAAAATGCATGTTTGTTTTAAATATTATCTAGATATACTGTATATTCATACATTCATCGGTTTCTTGAAATGTCACTGTGCTGCTCTTTGTTCATATAGGACATAGTATGAATTTCCGTTAGAAAAAAATATTGCTATGATGGATTTCCATATACATGTAGTTGAGGTTGATAGGAGCAATCGTAATTCTTTGTAAGACGGGGCCTAGATCTGCTTATGAAAACTAATCGTACGCCATACCCTCCATCCTTCTCTCTATCTGTCTCCACCTGACCCCCCCCCCCCCTCCCCATCACTTTCAGCTTTTTTTCTTGCTTTCTTTGTAAAGGGTATATATATCAAATCTTGTGAAGCTCAGTTCCTTTTTCCCCATCCACGCACCCACCTCGTTTTTTATCTTATCTCGTTTCTTGCGGAAACATCATAGAGTAGAGAAGTTAAAAGCATGGATTACGAGAAACAAAATCCAATATTTTCTTTAATAACCTTGTCTCCAAGATGCAATCATGATAATGTTCAAGCTGAATATTTTTTTTTGTCTTTAAAAATGTAATTTGCGGAGCGAGAAAGTGTCTCAGAAATCATAAATTCCTGCTTTGTTGTTGAATTCATGTAAGCCCTTCAACTGATCATTACCATATGTCTCTCGAATCCCTCTGCTAAATATTAGATATTAAACGGCTAATTCCGACTGCATATTTCGGGGAAATTTCTCCATCAATCAACGTGCGAAGGAAACATTGTAATGTAAAACATGATGAGAAGTGTGAATATTCATGCACTTCACCCACGGCCAATGCACAGCCAGAGGTTTCAACAGTTATCAACTCGAGGAGCTTAAAATTTCCGTTTTATTTTCTCAATTTGTGTCATTAATTTACTGTTGTTCTTGCTCGTTTTTTTTTCGAGCGCTTTTTAGCTATTATACGTCATTTTTCTTGCTCCTACTTTGTGTCATTCATTTACTGTTGTTCTTTTTATTATTGTTGAGCCCTATTTAACTATTATACGTCATTTGGTTGCTCCTACTTCATAACTTTTGCAATCTAGTTCACGCCCCCCCCCCCTCTCTCTCTCTCTCTCTCTCTGACATCGTTTATCACTCACTTTATCTTCACTTCCTATCTTCCCGCACTCTATTATCAGAGTTTTAACCCAACCCGCTCTTTCAACCTCCCCCTTTACTTTTACACATACAGTGGGTGGCACGCGTACGCACAATATTAACGATATCACCATTTTTTTACAAGAGATTTCATCCAAATTTAGTACGTAATATCAAAGCAATTTTTTTCAACCAAATTTACAAATCTTCATATACCTCTCATCGAGTAAAAACCGTGACCGTGAAGCGGAATTGGTAATGCATGTGACCATAAACCGTAACGTCCACCCATGGCCTCCCATTATCCATTAGAGATCGGAACTTTTAGTTTGAATATGAAGAATAAAATTAAACGTAAAATGTACTGTGCTAACAATATCTATGTGTTTCGTGACCAATTTACAATATCAGACATGCTTAAATTGGCAAAGATGGGCATTCACCTAAGGTTTTATTCCAAAAGGAGCTAAATCCATGAAAAATGAAATAAAAAAAAAATTGAAAAATGATATTGAACGCTAGATAAAAAACATGATTTAATTAATGTAAATTAATCTAAATCACGGTTACACTTCGTAATTCCGAAGGTTCGTAATTCCGAAGGTTCTTTATTCCGAAGGTTCGTAATTCGGAAGCACGTAAATTGCCTATACCTCGATGTTCGTTAATCCGAAAACGAAAAAGGGTTCGTTAATCCGAACATTTGTGGCGTAATTCCGAAAACGAAATAAGGTTCGTTGTATTTCGTTTTCGATAATCCGAAAACGAAATAAGGTTCGTTGTTCCGAAGGTTCGATAATCCGAAAACGAAATAAGGTTCGTTGTTCCGAAGGTTCGTTAATCCGAAAACGAAATAAGGTTCGTTGTTCCGAAGGTTCGTTAATCCGAAAACGAAATGAGGTTCGTTAATCCGAAAAGTAAATAAGGTTCGTATTTCCGAAAATTAAATTCATTTTGGTAACAAGAACGGTGTTCTTCTCGCAAAATAAAAGGATATTACGCAACGATAAAATAACAACGATGATACATGTGTGTGTTGTGGCCAAAGCATGTATTGATTTAAGAATAGGCGCCTGGATCAAGCAGATTAATTTCGATCTTATCTGAGCAATAGCTGCCCAAGCAAATGGTTTAAAGATGCAGGGGATTAAGTGTGTTGGTCGCGTGCAGGTAACCTCCAGCTAATAAGATTTGTATTGAAGGAGATGTCATTTTTAATAAGAGCTTCTCCTGAAAATTAATATAGACTGTATACTTTGAAAAGAGTATTTATTTTGAAAAAAAAGGAATTTCATATCCCTGTTATTTATTTTAGGGGTACAAGTTCCCCTTAGCTACTACCCCCCCCCCCCCCGGTAGATCCAACTTTCGCCAATAGGGGGGCGAAATGTTTTTATCCATAATTTCCCCCGATCGGCAGCTTAAAGTTTATTTTTGTTTCTTTCTTTCTTTGAAAGGGTAGTCCTAATAGCTAATTATTAGCTTTATTCCTATGAAGTAAAGTAAATATGTAATAATGATATCAGCCCTTTTTGAATAACGCGAGCGCGAAGCGCGAGCTATACTCTTTGTTGAAAATATGGATATTTTCACCATGAGATTATCATCTGTGTTAAGTTGTGTGTTTTGTAGTAATTAAGTTGAGCAAAGCTTTTTTTTAATTGATTATTTATTGATTTGATATATAATAAGGTTTTCAGTTTTCGCGAGCAAGCGTAGCAAGCAAGTGGTTCGGAACAAAATCTAATCTGAAGTTATAAAACTCGCTACTGTTAAAAGGCCATCCTTGTGAGATATTGCGAGCGAATCACGAGCTCAAACTTTGGAAATTTCATGTAGCCTAATAAAAATTGATGATGACAATAATAATAATAATAATAATAATTAATAATAATAATAATATAATAATAATGATATTATTTACAAGGGAAGCCACTTCAGTTCTGAAAACTGTTCTCCCAGTGGGCCCTGCCATTATTATTACCATGGCTTTAGCTTGGCTGCCTAGGCGCCCCAATGAAGGCATTTAATTAATTTCTTCATACCGGGTACCCATTCACCCGGTTGAGTGCGGCACAGTGTGGATACATTTCTTGTTGAAGGAAATTACGCATTGGGATTCGAACCTACGACCCTCTGTTTCATAGTCAGAAGAGTAATCCACTGGGCCACAACCCCCCACATGAGAGTTAACAGATCTGAGCATTTTTTGTAATTATGAAAAAAGGATTAACATTGTTAACACTAGGCGTAACGATCAATAAAATTTCATTAACATTTATATTCTTTATCCCCATTTTTATTATGTTCATCGTTTGGGATTATTATGATCATCGTTAGTATTATTTCTATTTTTATTACCAGCAGAAGCTCCTATTAAAAATGACATCTCCTCCAATACAAATCGTATTATCTGGAGGTTACTCGCCCACGACCAACAAACTTTATAATCCCCTGCATCTTTAAACCATTTGCTTGTGGATCATTTGCTCAGATAAAATCGAAATAAAGCGTATGCTCGATCCGGGCGCCTATTCTTAAATCAATACATGCTTTGGCCACAACACACACATGTATCATCGTTGTTATTTCATCGTTGCGTAATATCCTTTTATTTTGCGAGAAGAACACCGTTCTTGTTACCAAAATGAATTTAATTTTCGGAAATACGAACCTTATTTACTTTTCGGATTAACGAACCTCATTTCGTTTTCGGATTAACGAACCTTCGGAATTACGAACCTCATTTCGTTTTCGGATCAACGAACCTTCGGAATTACGAACCTCATTTCGTTTTCGGATTATCGAACCTTCGGAATAACTGAACCTTCGGAATAACGAAGCTTCGGAATTACGAATGTATGCGTAAATGGTTATCATTATATCAAAATGAAATGGCAGTGGATAAGGGAAAGTGGTGAATTAAAAACACTTGATTTACAGAAGAAGTCTAATAGTGGATTCAGCTCCTTTTGGATAAAAGCTCTTCATATAATTATGCGCTCACATATTCTCTCTTTCTCTCCATTTATCTAACTCACGCACGCACACACCCACTCGATGTCATTCGCTAAACTTTATTTGTACAAAGATGATTCGGAAATGGGTAAGATATCCGAGACATGCATTTGAATTTATGTGTAAATGACATTCGAGCCGCCCATGTAGTTGCACAGACTCTACATAGATTCTTAGATGTAATTTTTTCATATTAATCATTTATAAAATAGAAAAAATAACAGAATTTTTGTGACAATTATCATTTTGATATTGTAACAATAACTTATCTTTATAATAACAGATGGTGATATTCACTATCTCATGCACTTGCAGACTTTAGGGAAGAGCATCAACACTATCTCCCGAGAAGCAGAACACGTTTTTCAAGATTTCGAAGAAGCAGAACTTAGACAGATGATCTGAGTTATACCCGTAGGATTCCAAACCCTTAGGTCAGCTAAACACGCAATTAAATCAAAATATACATGTTGGAAGTGAAATTAATTTCATCGATTTGCTACTAAAAGTCCTCGACGTGTAACAGATTATATTGATTTTCTTTTTCCGTAACTCTCAGGCGAGAAGGCGAGAGTTGTCATGGTTGTAGGGAGGACAGGAGTGAGACGGCTATCAAATCATCTTCACCTCTCATCATTATCATCCCTCTCTCTCTCCCTCCCGAGTCTCTCCCTCTCTTCCCCCTCTCTCTCTCTTTAATTTTGTAGATCGGTCAAAACAATAATTTGTTTTGTAAATTGTCTTTGTTCACCCTCAGTTATCCTATTGCGATGAATGTATGCTTTAACATTATTTCGTAATTAATAAATGCGAATCTTCAATCTTGAAAATTTGTGGGAAGGGAAAAATGATTTAAATTATGCTGGTCGAGAGAGACATTTTGCACATATAGGAAGTCTTCCCCTTAACACACACGCACCAACCATTCCCACCCGCCCGCACACACACATACATACGCACACCACACCACATTCACTTGCGCCAGCATATATCGTTCTTCTTGTCGCTTCTCTATATCTTCGTCAGTCTTGTCTGCAGGCCCCATCCTTCCCCTCTCCATTGGCGGTGGAAGCCAAAAATTTTAGGGGGACCACAAAAATTTTTGACAGGCAAAACAAAAAGGTGTCAACCAAACATTTTAGGGGGTTACGCAGAAACAAAATTGACGAGCCAAAAAAAAGTCTTGAACAAATAAATTAGGGGGGATCGTCCCCCACCTCAAATTGAGGGGGGAACACGCCCCCCCCCGCTTCCGCCGTCTATGCCCCTTCCCCCACTGTTTTACAGTTTCTGTCTCTTTCATTCCCCCCCCCTCTCTCTCCCTCCCTGTCTATACATCTCTCCCTCTCTTCTCAGACCTAGAGTACTCTTTATGTAGGTACTCTACTCGGACCCTAAATTTTCGTTTCCTCACTTCTTGGTTTTGTTCTCTCATCAGTCTCGCCTTCGTCATTCTGTACCATCTTGTTATTGTTTTGCCATGCTTTCAAATCGCTAAATTAATCGCGAGATGGTTTGTTCCTGAACGGAAGGAAGTCATTCGTACTTTAGGGCGAGAAGGATCGGCTATTGATCGAGTGTTGACAAGCATGTGTCAATCAAATGGGTCCATTCACATTGCCTTGGTAAACGAGATTCGTGTATTTCTTACAACAAAAAAAGCAATGTTGACATAAATGTTACGTTACAATGGTGCATAATTATGAGCCAATATAAGAAGTGATTTCCGTAGATAATAAATTGAATGCACCTCATTCGGCGAAAACTGATATCAATGATTTTTACCTGAATTATATCATTAAAGAAGGCCGCTGAAATACTGGCTCGGTGGCAAGAGCGCCCGACTCGTGAAACAGGAGGTTGTGGGTTCGTATTTCGAGTTCGAATCTGAATCTTACCAAAACTCATTATGCATTCTCACAAAGCGGATTTAGGATATAGATAATATTTGGTTTCAGATTTCAAATCTGTTTCTGAGTTAAACATGATACGAAAGGTGAAGATTTTTTTTTGGGGGGGGGTCTAGGGTGGTTAAATTTTCACTATTTCTAATCTCATGGATATTACGACATGAAGAAAAAAACTTTACATTGGCCATTTGTGTTTTCTGACTCACATGTTTACACGACTGATAAGTTTTCCAAAATTGTTCCACATCTAATAAAGATATCAAATAATCCTTCACCATGCACGAAAACAGAAATTGAAATAGAGTGATATAGTTTTTAGATAAATTTGCTGTCATTTTCACTATTGAACTATCCTTTCCTTGTAGATATACTGAATGAGTTTTTACGATTTTTATTACAGCTCATTATTAATACCGTTTTAATGTATTAGCATGATTTTTTTTCAATTCTTGAAGTGTTCACCAATCAATTTGGGAATTATTTGACTGTGCACAAATGCGTTCCATGTTATACAGCAAAAACGAAAGAAAATTAGTAGGCTTATTAAGCGGTTTATTTCCAATTCGTCTCATGCTAATTCGTCCAATTGCCAACTCGTCTACTATCATTTTGGTCTACTATCAGTTCGTCTACTATCCACATGGTCTACTTTCATTTAGTCTAATGCCATTTCGTCTAACAACCAGTTGGTATAATAGCCATTTAGTTCATATAATATTTGGTCTAGAGCATATTCTAAAGTAACAAGTGTTTAACTGTGCAAATGGATATTAGACCAACTAATTATGAGACGAAATTATCATCATAATAATAATAATAGTTGTATTTATAAATCGCCTTTTGCCTGAGGATACAAAGCGCTGCTATTATTACCCCGGCTTTAGCTCGAGCTACCATCACCGGCGCTCAGTGCATGCAAGGAATTAATCCTGCCGGGTACCCATTCACCTCACCTGGGTCGAGTGCAGCACAGTGCGGATAAATTTCTTGCTGAAGGAAAACACGCCATGGTTAGGATTCGAACCCACGACCCTCTGTTTGAAAGGCGAGAGTCAGAACCACTAGACCACGACGCGCCTCATAGACGAAATGGTGATTAGACGCGCCTCAGACAAAATGGTGATTAGACGAAGTGATGATTGGACCAAATAGGTGTAGATAGACGAAATATTGGTGGGCGGAATGGTATTAAACTAAATGAAAGTAGACGATGTGGTGAGTGGACGAGTTGGCAGTAGACGAATTGGCAATTTACCTATTTAGCGTGTCATTTCTCACTCGTGGATTGTATCCATCTTGCTGAACGTGCTAAAGGGGTCGGTGTGCAAATGCATTTTGCTTTTAAAGCATACTTTAAAGTAAAAAAAATCTATATCAATCATGATAAATTTTAAACATATAAAAGAAGGTATATGTGGAGAATAGGCATATTAATGTATGTCAACCCTAAATATTTTGTGAGGTATGAATAAAGTAATCATATATCTTTAAGAGTTCTCTTTTTGGAATATCAGAATGAGTTGTTCCTAGCTGGTTCACTGGTATCAGATAAATTTGGTACTGTGATCTGCAAAGATATACTTTTGAAAATTGACAAGCATCAGTCATGTGTGACAGCGAGGGATGATGATGTTCATTACCAACTATCATTATTCTTAGATTAAAAGTGGAGGTGAGTTTATTTCACGTCATGTATATGCATATAGTATTGAGCTTCATGTCTTTTTTGATAATCATGGGATAAAATGAAATGAAATGTGCTCTCACTCGCAGACATGGTGGGTGTGAGAAATTGGGAATCACTGTCTTTGTTCTACAAATGACATAAGAGTTTACAGAACATTACAGTTATTACAAAGAGAAAGAGAGAGGGAGAGAGACGGAGGAGATTGGGAAAGTCGATGAATCTCCTAATAAAGAGACAAAGGGGAAGAATCACAAGTAGACAGTGGAACAGAATAGGGGGAATCTTTTTTATTTCTTTTTTTATAAAACGTCTAAACGCATTTCTCGCAATACTTGATGAGTTATTGGAACCTTTTCATTCTCATATCATTACTGATGTTCCAATCATCTTCACTTTATTCTTTCCAAGACAACTTTAAACTGGGGCTTTTGAAAAAATGAGGGATTAGATAGAAATTAGATTTGTTCCAAATCTCTCAATTTGCATGATTTACGAAGCTCTTGGTGTGGAAAAATTGCAAATATATTAATGGGACAATAATACCGGTTTCAAATAGATAAATGGAGACTATGATGGATGAAGAATGATCAGAAGATGGATGGTGATAATCGACTTCAATCTAGTAATTTTTGGTTCTGAATAGTATAAATAGTGTGATATTAGCAATTTCTAAACAGCTCAATCCGTAAAGATTGAGGAGGGATAGGGCGGACCGGGCTCGGGATATTATACCATGCGTCACTTCGATGAAATATGCATAATAGCAGACTTTGAGAAGAAACTCGAGATATAGAAGCCATGAATGTTATATTGGTGCGGTTTAAAAATATCAGCGACGATATTGACGATTGACGGTAATGGTGAGGATGGTGATGATGGTGATGAAGATGGTGATGGAGAAGATGATGATGAAAATGATGATGACGGTGATGATAATGATGATGGCGACGACGACTATGATGATGAAAATGGTGATGATGCATACGGTTTGTGGATTTTGAGTGACAGTGATAGTTGATAAGGTTGTTTGGGCGGTACGAGAGATGATGGCGTTGATATAATGGCTATTTTTGTAAATAATGATAACCAATGATAAACAATGATAACGACAATGTTTCTAATTATTGATAAAAAGGAAGAAGAAGTGGGAAATGATCATGAGCATTTCATTATATTTTTTGCCCGATATCATGTGACTGGAGATGATGATGAAAAACCTGGTGACAAAATAATTACCAATTAAAAACGCAAGAAAATTAAGCGTTAAAAAATCTGTAAGTTTTATCTGGTACAAGAACGAAAGGTATATATTTCATTTCATCTCCGCATGTAATCATAAAAATGGTTGGATTTGCAAAGCTGACACAGCTCTGGATAATAGTAGTAATATTATATTTTGAAATAGTAAGAAATCACATAACTGGAAAATTTGAAGAAAAGAGAGATATGGAAACGCTTCATGATTGTTGGAAGCAAAGAATGGGAGGATAGGGAGGGAATTGTGATTTCTAGAATACCAAATGTATTGATCTTTTTTGGCAACAGAAAGTGGAAGATCTGAAAAGTTATCAGAATAGGGGGGGGGTCCGCCCAGATACTAACCACAAATATATATATATTGACCCTATCTTTCTTTCCAGCAAATAGTACTATAGATGATAGACGCCCATCGTCGACATCTAATGAAGCCGGATCAGGTCGAGGATTACCCGGATAACAACCCGAATTGGTTCCAAAACGAAGTCCTCATCGATTTCTCATTTAGGAAGCAAAATTTGTTTATTTCCAGCATCGATGATAATGCTTGGGACCGCGGTGACAAATTAAGTGGTAACGATAGCTCTGCGCACAATGCAATCGAAGACGAAATCGACTTTGCGATTAAGTCACATGGCTGCCTTTGAGTGACCGGTTAAATCCGGTTATTTCAACGAACACGGTATACTATTGAGGGGCTAAGACGGGAGATAAACGTTGTATACGTCGAGATTTGGTTTTAATTACTGCAACCTATCTCCGGGATAATTAGTTTTGTTCTCTGATCTCTATCGTGACAACACTCGGTATGATATGATGGGGAACGCTTAATCTCTGTACAGACCTGGGTCCCGTAACACAAAGGTTAGCAATTGATCGTAGAACATTTTTACATTGATTCCATTGACTACAATGCACAATCAATCGTGAAAATCAAGCGTACGATCAATCGCTAACCTTTGTGTTACGGGACCCTGATTCGATCTATCTGTGTTTACTTCGCGCAATCACCATTTCTTTTCCGTCCAAAATCCGTATCTGACCCCTCCTCCTCCCTCTTCCCCTCTCTCCCTCTCTGACTCTCTCTCTCTCCTCCTCTCGCTATCTCTACCCTCTCCCTGTCTCCCATATGAACATATTATACATACATACACACACCCACACACCCTCACTCACACATGTATATACATTCTTTGAATCAATACATTCTAAAATCAGTGAGTACAATTTTACCCATTTTTGGATAGAAAGGGAACATGCATGTTTGCTGGATTTTTTTTTTATTTACCCCATATTGGGCTGAATGCATTTTTAGGGTAAATTTCAACGCAACATTATGTAAAATTTACAAAATAGTTGGTAACTTTTTACCCAACCAACTTTCCCATTTTACCCAATATTGGGTAAATCTTTTTTAAGTGTACATTTATCTCCGTAAGTACTCGTATTGTAATTACATTTACCCTATATATAAAAGAAATCCCTTAATTTTCTTCGTGATCTTTGACAGTTTTTTTGAATATATGAAAATTAAAGTTCGAGTAATTTCTCATTATATTATATCCACGGGAGAGAGAGAGGGGGGGGGGATAAATGATGGTTACAAACTACATGTAGCTATTGTACAAAAACACTATCCGGTTTGTCAGAGCTGATTTCCCTATGCCAAAAAGCTATTGGTGACTAAATTAAAGAAGTACGCAAATGTCATATGTCATAGGGTCTAGCGCGAAGAGTCCTCACATACCGAGTCCAGATAACGAATTTCAAATCCTAACTTATATGATCATGAATATTTTGTTGATTTATCTATCCTCAAAATATAAGTATTCATCAACCATTCCCTATCGCGTTGTGTAATTATGTATCAGGTGAATTACTCTAAAAGTAAAAGACCACCAGCGAAATAGAAAGAAAGCATTGCTGAAACTACGATCTTTAAAAAATGCTGGTCATAAATTCAGAAAATGGGATGGGTTTTCCTCAGGAAATATATTTTTGGGATAAAAAAATATTATGCAAAAGATTTCGTGTGTTATTGCCTGAACCTATTGCATAGTAAATTACTTCCTTGAACAGTATTGAGTTGTTTGTTCTCTCGCTAAATGGCCAACTCAACGACGCTTCAATTAATCAAAGATTTACGTAATCCGGTACCATGCTCGCTAGCAGAACGCTCGCAGTCGAAATTCAACTCTTAAAATATACATATCATGGTAAAAGGAAAACGTAAATATAAACATTGAACTGAGAGCCGAAACAAACTACATTTTAGAAAAGTTTACAGTTTCCATCTCCCATCTCTCTTTACTACTCCCCCTCTCTCTCTTTACGAAGAAATACCCAGTAATGGGTAATACGAACGTTCACGTTTAAAATTTCCCCTAAGATATTGATATTCCAAGATGTAATAAAGCGTCATTGGTAAAAGCTGATATAAGCGTTAATGTTACTCTCACATCTACGTTCTCTGTTAATTGTCAATCTTGTAACAAAATTCCCAGATTGTTGGTTCCCTGATTCAAGCAAGTAACAATCATCGCCTACCATGCTATACATTCAGAGACTTACAATAATCTTCGAAAGCATTTTAAATTTTGCTCTTAACAGAATTGCAATACAATCTATTCATTGTGGTTGGGGAAGTAAAATAAGTTTATTATATTTTAACTTTGGACCATGACTTTGCATCACATTGAAATCGCCAATACTTAGTATGTTCCTATTTTTTGCTGGAAACGAGACGTGAACGAACATGACCGATTGTGTAGAAAAAATACAATTATCTCGTGTTATTGTACCTCTTTTACGTATTCTCGATAATATTTTACGAAGGTTTTTCATTTTATCAATATCGTTTATTACCATTTAAAATCATTAACTAGCAAAATATAATGAAATCGGTATGACTGATGTTACTACATGTATAAGCTGAACTTCAACCTAATGAATGAATCCTACATCTGCTTTATTATGTCCACCCAAAGAAAGTATTTGGGAGTGTGAATCATAGATTGAGTTGCTTGGTTGAATGTAATGAGTTTCACCTTAGCTTGAAAGGCGTATATAATGCTATCAGATCCTCATTTCTGCCTTGGCGGGCCCAACATTTAGCCTAATCACCTCGTCGTTGTCTTAACTCTCTCCTCTCATTACGAGCGTAAAGCTTCCCATCGAAGCGGTGGCGGTAAATGGTCCCCGGAGACTCGGCGGGGAGCTCCAGCGCCTATAGCCCTGTCACAGCGACACAGATGCACTTAGCTCGCCCCTGATCATCATCATCGGAGAATTATATGGTCGTTTACTTTGAAAATAGGTTTGGGATCTCGGTGATGAAAACGGCTGCCATCTTCAGAGATGGAGAGCGAGAAGTGAGATGGCGTGGAGAAAAGGTGACAATAAGATAAGGGGGCGGGGAGATGGGGTCGATCAGAAATGCATTTACTCGGACGCCTTTATCATCAGAACGCATGCAGTGAGAAGATTATCATCTAGGAAAGAAAGATTGGGGAGCGGATTAGATAGGGGTGTGTTTTCATTCCATTGATTGGTCAAACGAGGTTAACTGGTCTAATGGTCTCAATTTGATTGATGTGAACAATGATGATGATTTATGGAACGATGACTGCAGAGCAGGAAAGTCAACACTTGAAGGCGGAGAGTGGGAAAGAGAAATCACGATGACGTTAACAATGAGGAGATGGGGGGATAGCAAGAGTAATGTTAGACAGATAAAAGTGAGATTAATATTGGTATGAAATCAACCTTAATATGAAATGAATTAATCTGTATAATGCACGTTGGTTTAAGAAACTAATGACAGTCGTCATGAACAATTTGGGTTCCAAATCATTTCAGATTTACAATAAAGGGGAAAATTTATAAGGATAACAGGAAAATTTATAGGAGAGGTGACAATATAGTCATAGGATTATAATGCAGTGATGTTTGCTGAACGTTGTGGCTTGAGATCAAGAAAATATTGATTAACACAATCATGATGTCGGATCGTCAATGGCGGAGTTGATGTTGGTTTGGAGGTCGTGCAATTGGTGGTGGTGGTGGTGGTGGCGGTGCTCGCAGCTGTCTACTGGTGATAGCTGTGAATTATGAATATAGCGTTGGTCTGGATGATTATTCTTTTTGCTCTCTCTCTCTCTCTTTCTCTCTTTATACTATGTTTGGTATTCTTTATTCAAAATGAAACAACACATAAGATATCAGAAAACCTCCCTTTTATTGTAAATAGTTATAATGGTAATGTTACCCATTAACACAATATTTAGCACGCCTTTTATATCATCATATCCATGAAAACTAAGAGCCTTTTCATGTTTCAGCAGACCAGAAACAATTTAAATGAAACGACGAGATATGAGTACTTTCGAGGCTTTCAATGTTTTCGTCTACAGTAGATAGTAACATAGTGACAATATTCATGTGCGTAGAGTGCGTTCTGCAATACTGCTCCCAAACTCGGATAAACCTATTAATGACGTAAATCACTGGTGCACTCCATCATGCCACACAGGCACACACACACTCCCATACGCACGCACGCACATGTACATGACTCGCACGCACGCGCTCTCACATACCCTCACGCACGCACAAGACGTAGGGAATTCTTGAACATTATTAATTTCAGTTTCGTTTCATCTGTCTTGTCTGTGGTGATCATGATATAATGAACAGTATTCCATTAAAGAATGGGTCTAAAATATTGCAGTAAATCCACACCATAATGTCTGTCTGTCTTGTCTGTAAATCTCTAGAGGTAATCTAACTTTGAACAAGAAATTCTTTCTCAGACGTACAAGATACAAGAATTCTTGAAAAGTTGAATGTCTTGAATCCGAAATTTCTTCTTAGCAATATCTTCTTCTGAGTACATGATGATGGCCGAAACATGAACGCGAAGCCATTAAGAACAAAATGACTAAATACCAATTAAGGCGTACGTAATAGAATCGGAATAAAATCTTGAATCTTACATACGATAATGTGAATTTTAATCTAGTGTTAAAGCCATAATGATCTCTATGGCACAGGTTGCAAATCTGATTATCCCCAAACAAGCGATTATTTCTTTATTCAATTTCTTTTAGATTGAATGATGATAATCATTATTATAGTTTAATCATGATTATTATCATGCTATCTTAAAAAGGAATCATCATTATTGGGGTCAACACATTATAGTATATATTAACTATATGTTTTAAAGGCATATGCCAATTTAACTAGGAGAGATTATCTCAGTTAGCATATTATATTATTTGCTTCAAACTGGAACAGTTTTGAGACATTTCTTGCATGGCGCCTTTTGAAAGTTCCCACAATGCATCACAAGAAGCTCTATCATACTCTACTCCTATTTTCCGCGTCTGTGAAGCATGAAAAGCTCCTATACCAAGATCTAATCCATACAAAATTACCTTGCATTGAACACCAAAGATTGAAAAAAAACCCATGAAGTTGCATCATGTAAACTTCTCTGGAGACATCCATTTTGTTCAATGTCTATATTGTAGATTCTCTGTGGACCATATTGGGTAAATGAAAGATGCGGAGCGAGGAGTAGGAAGAACAATCGATGGGAACTTTAGCAGCTTAGGAGAAAATTGAGTGCGTGAATTATCGCTATCCATGGGCCTGTAGTAACTGATCCCCGTTGCGGGCATTTAGAAATGATGTGATATTTTGATTGCAGCCATGCCCGAGTTTGTTCAGCGCTGCAAAGTAGCACCAAGGCACACAGGCAATTGCTGGGCGATTAAAGGAGAAGCGCCAAACCAATTATAAAGCTTCTGGCGGGGAAACGCAGTGTCAAATGTTAGGGGGATCAAATACTGTGTCGTCTGCGTTCTAAATAGCGATCGCTGGCTTCCGAAGCTTTTTAGAAAATACCATCGGTGGAAGTATAGGCTGTGTGTAACGGCTCACCACTGCTTTCCCCGCTCCGTAAATCCCACAGTAGTCTTCTGGGATCTCTTCGATGGAAAATGGTTCGCTTTCTTCATGATACAGAAAGTGATCAGAGATAGGGGAAATCGAATTACAAGAAAAACAAACGGGGAAAGAAAGGGCGACAGGGGCATGGATGCGAAAAGACAACATAGATTGCGTGAAAGCTCGCCGGGTCTCGGAGGAGAGGGGAATTAGGGGGAATGCGGGGTGCTTGAAAGCCTGCCAATATCCCAACATGGCAAACACAATTAAGATGGTATTAAATTGTCCATAAAACGCATCATATCTCGAGAATGAGTATCGTGATATGGGTATGAATATTGTAAACGCCGAGGGGTTGGTGTTCTATGATACCACAGCCAGAAATCCCGGCCCACTCATCACAATCGACAACCCCCTTTGATGGAGTCGGTAAAACTCTTTATTTGAAAGAAATAAACTCTCCAGCAAGACACAAGTGATACCGTATCAGGTTCAATAGAAATACAATGTCAGCCTCCCAAGATTGGAGACGGGACCGCCTGTATCATGACCAATGTAAAGAAATAAGGTAAAACTGGGGTATCTCAAATGAGAACTCTTTTCTATCAGCATTTTTCGAAATATAGCTATATTTTAATGAGGTCGAGTTTTTAGTTAGACAAAAATAGATATTAAGCATGGCAACTAAAAATAAAAGTTAGATTTTCATTGCGTTGCATTCGCCTTTATTATCATGTTTGTCGACGGACTTTGTCAGAAGTTTCAGAACAGCATGAAGAGTTGGAGTTGTTAATTTCCAATGATAAACTGATATATGAACAATTCATCCACAATAATAATTCGGAAATCAAACAAATATGTTTTGAGAAGATGCAGTCATCACCTGATCATCATGAAAGATTCCTCAAGTTCAAAGAGGGTAATATTATCTATTAACAACACAATCACATTAAAAATTCACGAACTAAACAAATTTAATGATTATTGTGATGTGAGGTTTCCATCTACGAAAGTAACATCAACAAAGGCATCAAAGTAAAGATAATAACAATGATAACAACGAAGTAGACATCATGTTGAGAGCTTGAAATGATCATCGTGGGAGTTTTATCACATTGACATATGAATCAAACCAATAAATGAATAAATACATACATTTTGAGTAACAAACAGAGATGACTTGGTACCTGGACAGGTAGTTAACGATGTATCATAATAAGAACTTATATTTCCTAAGCGAAGCCTTAGACACGTTTTACACAAACAAAATAACCTGCTACAATTGTTGATTGAGAATATCATTAAATTTTCAGATATTTTTCGTGTCGATCTCAAATTCCTATGAACGTGATGATTTAAATTCTGAAGGTCTTTGCCATCAAACGAACTTCGATTAAGAGTGTGTGTCGTAAAATATTTGAGACGAGACTAGTATAGCGAGCGGGAAAGAGGTGAAAATATTGTGTAACAAAATGCTTGTTTGTTTTTAATCATAATCGTAATTATATTCCTGTGTCAACAAACTTTGTTTCATTCTTTTAAAGCCTTGAATAAGTATGATTTCATGGATATGTGCATTGTGTCATTATCAGTATGCGTGGCGTGCAGTTTTGACTTTTCTGGACGTATATACTCAGATCGGGGGAAGTTTCATCAATACGTACACACTAAGAAATCCGGGTTCAATTTTACACCCCTAGGGATGCAAAGCCTTATCCCTATACGAGAACCCCTAGCGGTGCACACGTATACACCCCGAATAGAGGTGTACAGTGTGCACCCTATTTGGGGTGTCCATCAGCATCTTGGAGGGTGTACACGTCTACCCCTTAGGGTGCATAATATACCCCACCTAAAATAACAAAAAGATTGTCGACATTCACATTCTGTATAGAATTTTTAGTTACCTTAGTTGGGACAGGAATTCACCTCGTTTTATCTGTAGTCATGATTCTTTCCGCTATATATGCCAGCGAAAAGCGCTGAGACCGGATCCGGATGAGGTCTCTAGCGATATGATCCGATTCTTTTTTGACTTGTGCTAATAGTTGCGATTCAAGTAGCTCTATTTATTGTTTCTCCAAATGTAAACGTAATCAAATGAGTTTTTGAAACAATTATCACATAAATATCAAATATACAATTCATTATTTGACTTAGGTAAAGTGTGGCGTAAGTGCATTGTTATTTCGGGTAATCTTAGATCACAAATCAACTTTATCTATATAACGCAAAGAGTACCAGGGTGGACAACAGACACGTACTCTCGCGAAAGAGCTAACTTGCACCCAGGGGCGTCGATCCATTTTTCAGATTGGGGGGGCAAAATCATTAACGTTCCAAAGGCGGTCGATCGTACAAAACACCCACACACACACCCTCACCCACACACACCCACACACACACACACACACCCTCACACACACACATATATATATATGACTCATGAACAGAGACACGTATCACACAGACACGTAACTCACAAAAAAATTAATGTATGCGCGAAGCGCGAGCTGATTTTTTATACTGACAGGAAAAGCGTGCGTGTTCAGGACTGTTTGTAGTAACTCATGAGAATGATATAATATCTCACTACACATATGAGTATGAGTGCCGAGAATGAGCTGAAATTTCTTTATATTGTGACCTGAAAGCTTGATATTCTAAGCATTTTTGGTACCAATGATTAAGATTGGTATCTAAAAGAAGAATAGATGCGAGCGCGAAGCGCGAGCTGAAAATTTTGATATTCACATCTGAAACAATGACAGTTTAATGGACGTTTTTGAGAACAAGATATATATATATGTATAAAAGATGATTGCAAATCGAAGCAGGAGTTCTTTTAGTGAGGCTTAGAACTGAAAACGGGACATTTACATTCACCTATTTAATCATGAAAAGTATGGGTTTTTGCTAGAGAAATCATGCGAGCGCGAAGCGCGAGCTGAAAATTTTTATATTCCAATCTGAAAAGCAGACATTTTGAGCACGATTTTAAATAAAGAACGAGTTGTGTATCTCAATCTCGCTTGCTGAACATTACAATCTTGTTTTTTTTTTGGGGGGGGCATATCCGGAATTATTGGGGGGCAAAATGATATGTTTGCCCCCCCAATATTTTCATTGGTGGGGCGATCGCCCCCCCTGCCCCCCAGGATCGACGCCTCTGCTTGCACCTCGACGGTATTGCGAGGTGTACACATCTATCGCACACCCCATTTTCACCGGGATTTCTTAGTGTGTACATGATGTATAATACTTCATGTAAGCATGGTAAGTGAGGCAAATATTTGACCATAAACTTTTTTTTAGGAAACGCCTTCAGAAATGTCAGAGCCCCGTTTCAGCACAGAGACGTAAAGGGGTACTCCAGTCTGAAAATATTTATATAATAAAGAATATAGTAAAATTCGTCAAGCATAATGCTTAAATTTTCATCAAAATCTGATAAAAACAAAATACCAAAGTTATCGAATTATATAAATTTGTGAAAACTGGATATAGTAGAAGAAATGGGGAAACACATGAAAGGTATATGGATTTATAAAATAAAAATCATTTCAATCAGCTTCAACAAAGTTTCATGTTTTCTTTTTTTTCGTAAATTAGAAATACAAAAAACACAAGACGCTAGAAAAGATATAGAATTTTGACAAGCTTTGGCTTGAAAATTCACCAATCGTATAAAAGATCATTCAGATTTTCTTTTTGATAGTCTGAATTTCATTTAAATCTCATTTCAAATTCATGTATTTGCAATGAGTCTTCTACAGAAATCGACTGTTATAGAAAGCGTATCGAGACGAAATGAATGAAAATGTAATTTAAAAAGTACATCTCGATTTCTCCAGCCTTTACTTTATGTCATCGCAGATGCCAATCTCATACACTGCTACGACCATTCAGTCATCTCATGTCCTATAAAATCATAAAAAATCAAAATTTCGCTTCAGTAAGTGGTTCTGTTATCAACCAAGCAAAAATAGTTCAAATAAAATATTATGTTGGAGCTTTCATTAAGCCATCAAGCGTCAAATCCAAACAGTCAGCAAATACGGATAAACTACTCTAGCAATGATAACATTTTTCTTAACAACTACTAATATGCGACGAGGTTAGAGCTGAATAGTAAGGGCCAGATGAAAAACTTGAGATTGTTTCAGAATAAATCATTTGATTCCTCGCTTGCCTTCCTAATCCTCGGTGACGTTTCATACGATGTAATTACATGATTGGTTGCAGAGACCCCGGCGCTTTATGGTTATGCTTCGCCGAATCGTTACTTTCAAAAATACAAGGGCACATAATCTGGACATATAACCTAACCTGATCTTTAAACTTTGATAGCAAAGTTTTCAATTAATCAGCTATTTGAGAAGCCTGTGTCATTCAATTGACATCACCTTATAACACGCTTGTTGCGTCTAGTTGTGGCATTTTGTCTGGTGGATGGTCAAACTAGCGCAAACTTTTGACCGGTAAAGTCGTTTCCATCTGCTGACATGAAGACCTACGTCTAAGCATTTTAATGTTCAGTTCATCAGGTAATAATCACATTGATTTGACTGCCGTGTTCACTTTACTGTCAGAAACATTCAAACGGATGCATAAAACAAATCAATCTCAAGAACATTATCACATCTACTGTAGAACCGCATACATTCGTAATTCCGAAGCTTCGTAATTCCGAAGGTTCGGTTATTCCGAAGGTTCGTATTTCCGAAGGTTCGTAAATCCGAAGGTTCGTAATTCCGAAGGTTCGTCAATCCGAAGACGAAATAAGGTTCGTAATTCCGAAGGTTCGTTAATCCGAAAACGAAATAAGGTTCGTAATTCCGAAGGTTCGTCAATCCGAAAACGAAATAAGGTTCGTAATTCCGAAGGTTCGTTAATCCGAAAACGAAATAAGGTTCGTAATTCCGAAGGTTCGTTAATCCGAAAACGAAATAAGGTTCGTAATTCCGAAGGTTCGTTAATCCGAAAATTAAATAAGGTTCGTATTTCCGAAAATGAAAATTATTCATTTTGGTAACAAAAATGATGTTGTCATTACAAGATTACACGATATTATGCAATGATAGTAATAACGATCGATGATACATGTGTGTGTTGTCATGGTTGTGGCCAAAAGCATGTATTTCATTAAGAATATAGGCGCCCTGATCAAGCATAGGCTAATTTCGATTTTATCTGAGCAATTGCTGCCTAAGCAAATGGTTTAAAGATGCAGGGGGTCAAGTGTGTTGGTCGCGTGCGAGTAACCTCTAGATAATAGGATTTGTATTGGAGGGGATGTCATTTTTAATAACAGCTTCTGCTGGTAATAAAATTAAAAAATAATACTAATAATGATCCTTGTGAGATGTTGAAAGCGCGAATTGCAAGCTCAAACTAGTAGACATTTCATGTAACAAGACGTGAAGTGAGCATTCAGAGCATTTTTTGTAATCGTGAGAAAGATGTGTATCTTTCTAGAGAATTAATGCGAGGGCAAGCTGTAATATGTTTATATACTGACCTGGGGCCCGTTGCATAAAACTTTTTACCTGAGAAAACTCAGGTTGTTTTTACAGGAGTTTTTGCCCTGTGCTAAAGTCATGCAGTGGCGGAAATCAGACTAACCTTAGTTTTCAGTTTTTACCAGAGTTTTCTCAGGTAAAAAGTTTTATGCAACAGGCTTCAGAAAGTAATCTTTTAAGGACTGCATTTAGTGACTCATGAATAGAATATATATCTCACGAACTAAATAATGAGAGCGCGAACCGCAAGCTTAAAATTTGTGATATTCCAACCTGAAAACTGGACATTCTAAGCATTCTTGTAAAAATGATAATAATAATGGCTGGGAGAACAGTTTTCAGAACTGAAGTGGCTTCCCTGGGTAAATGATATCTATATCAATATTATCATTATTATCATTCTAGGAATACATGAGATTTCCAAAAGTTTGAGCACGTGATTCGCTCGCAACATCTCACAAGGATGCCCTTTTAACAGTAATTGCTCAAAATTTTACATCTTCAGATTTGATTTTTTCCCCCAAACCGCTTGCTCGCCACGCTCGCAGAAATGAAACGTAAATATATAACTTTAGTGATCACTTAAAAAAATTTGCTCAATTTAATTACTACAAAACACACAACCTGTTTACACAGGTGATAATCTCATGGTGAAAATATCCGTTTGCACCAAATTGCCCCTATTGGCCCCTTTTTTGCTTTGCCCCCCCCAAAAAAAAAAAAAAAATAGGAAAATACGTTCCGCCGCCATTGGTTGAAACACGCATCGTCTTCATGGCTAACTGCAAAAAGTTCTTAAAATGTCCCCTTTAGATCAGGTCTGAGGTTATATATTTTAAATTTCTGTTCGCGCTTCTTGCTCGCAGTTATTATCTAAATTTAGTTACATAGGCATCTCGTTTTAAAGATCACAAACATATTGCCCATCATATTAAAAAAATATATAGCTCGCATTATTTAAAAAGGGTTTATCATGTTATTACATATTTACTTTACTTTATAAGTATAAAGCTAATTATTGACTGTTAGGACTACCCTTTCAAAGAAACAAACAAAAATCAACTTTAAGCTGCCGATCGAGGAAAATATGGCTGAAAAAAATTCCCCCCCCCCCTATTTGACGAAAGTTGGATCCGCCGGGAGGGAGGCAGGGGGCACTTGCACCCCAAAAATGAAATAAAAAACAGGGAAATTAATATTTTCCAAAATGGGAAAGTTCCCTTTTCAAAAATAAATATGCCGTTTTTCATGTTTTTTCGAAATGAAATACTCTTTTTAAAGTATACAAGTTAAGTTAAGTTTTCAGGCTGGAATATTGCAAATTTTCAGCTTGCGCTTCGCACTCTCATTCGATTGGTGAAATATGCACCCTAAAGAGGTCACTAAATGCTTTCTTAAACAGGTTCCTTTTCTGGTCAGTATGTTTAAGCTCGCGTTTTGCGCTCGTGTTAATTCTTTAGTTAGATGCACATCTTTTTAATGACAGCAGAAATCTGCTCGGATTTTTAAAAACTTATTTTCATTTTTTATTGAAATACCCTAAAGTTTTAGCTTGTGATTCACGCTCGCAACACCTCGCAATATTGCCATTTTAAGAATAATTGACCCCCAAAACGTTTTACAACTTCACTTTTGAATTTGTTTTACCAAGCCGCTCGCTCATTATACTCTCTCCCGAAAAATAAAGCCTAAATATACATTTTGCCATAATAAGAAGTCAATTCAACATAGTTTTTCTCTACTTAATCACTATCAAACACAGCAGATGATAATCTTAAGGTGAAAATATCACCAAAGTGCCCATTTTGACGTATGAGTTTCATTTTTTTGGCTTTACCCCAAACGAAAATTTCATTCGGCCGCCCTTGCCTTCCCATCCTCATAATAATTGAACGGCGACAGTGTCCCCCGCCCCCCTTCCCTTGCCTCTGCCTCTGCTTTCCCGCTTTTCATTTTTCGTATTAACGAACCTTATTTTGTTTTCGGATTAACGAACCTTATTTCGTTTTCGGATTAACGAACCTTCGGAAAAACGAACCTTATTTCGTTTTCGGATCAACGAACCTTATTTCGCTTTCGGATTAACGAACCTTCGGAACAACGAACCCTATTTCGTTTTCGGATAAACGAACCTTCGGAACAACGAACCTTATTTCGTTTTCGGATTAACGAACCTTCGGAACAACGAACCTTATTTCGTTTTCGGATTATCGAACCTTCGGAATAACGAACCGTCGGAATTACGCCACAAATGTTCGGATTAACGAACCCTTTTTCGTTTTCGGATTAACGAACATCGAGGTATAGGCAATTTACGTGTTTCGGAATTACGAACCTTCGGAATAAAGAACCTTCGGAATTACGAAGCTTCGGAATTACGAAGTGTAACCCTGTAGAACACCCCTTGTTGCATATTGCATTTTTTAATGCGATAAAGTAGTATTGGTTCGACCACTTACACGGAGATGGTTTAAAAATGGAAGTGGAGGTGAGGAGGGGGGGGGGGGGCTATCAATGTCATGATTAAAACACTAACTTTCATCTATGTTTTTGCATTTTTATATTTTGAGATGACACTGTCTTTGGACCTCATAGCTATCAGCGTGATTTAAAAATCAAAACACTATATTATCAGAAAATAGCAAGAATTATGTATCTTATCAGCTCGCAATGGGAATCCCTCTTCCAAAGAGAACATTATAGTAAAGGGGCAAAGCTACATCTTAAGTTGACTGTAGATCTCCGAGTCTTCAAAACACCAGCATCAATTCTGGTTACTAAACTCTTAAAACATGGTTGCCCAAAACACAATATTAGAAACATCTATATTTGGTGGTAACATAACGATAATTGGGTGTTCACATTCAAAACAATGTTGCATGAATAATATCTACGCATAAAATATATAAATCTAAACTAAAATATACACCTCATGAATATGGATGTCCCTCTTACCACAAACGTTATAGAAAGTAAATTGCTCAATTTTATTTACGAATTAAATACACTTTTCAAATAAGATTTTAATCAATGAATATGGATATCCCTTACCAGAAAATGTATGGCATACTTATTTTTTGTCAAAAGAGAGTCGAACGCACAGGCGACTTAATTTACATGTAGCACATTACGAATGCGTTACGATTAAAATATAAGCATGTACAACGTAGTACAACAATTACTGTTCGTTCCCTTTTCTAACTTCTATACGAGATCTCAAGGATGAAGTCTTTCGACATCGTGGTCATTAATTTTCAGAACCTACCATGAAACGATGATGACCACGACGAAACACGGAGAGATGAAAAAAAAATCACACATTGTTAATGGTCTGTGTATGAATTTAGTGCTATTATTATACCGATCCTACTGCATTGATTTACGTAAACGCCGACGTAAATAGAAATGATTTTTAAAGGAGAACTAAATGTATGTTAATTAAAATTCTAAAAATGTTATTTATAAGACTACAAGTTTTTCGAAGCACTTCATTGAAAGATATGTGTGATATCGTTGAAATTAAGTATGATTTTAAGGACTATTTTTGTTGCTATTCCAGCACGTGAACATTATATATGATATCTAAATACACTTATATGCCGTTTTGTTATATATTACAATTTGATCATAATTTCTCCTCGTGATGGTTTTTAATCCGAACTTTCCCAGAAATTTTCGGCAAAACATTTATTGAGGAGACTATGAAATTTTCATGTAGGAACAAATTCAATATAATATAGTATAGTCACAAAAGTAAAACCGTAAAAGATGACTGAATTTAAGAACAAAATAAAAACGTAGTTGAATACCCATGGTTATCCATAACCCAGTTCGTCACTCAATAATTGTAGGTAAGGAAAGCATGATATTTCGAAATTGATAATTGGCATGATCTGTCTCAGCTGATCTCTGAATTCTTACAAGTATCCATTTGGGTCCAATACACAGATGTATGCATTTTATCGATTTTCCCCATTATTTCTACGTTTTATCAGCTGGGTATGCAAATAAAAAATATTGAATTTGCCTTGGTTTTAGTAATTCGATTTATTCTTTAAATTTGATCCAAGCCAAAGCGACTCGATAATAGCATCATTTCCCCTCGACCAAGTAAACCTAAACCTTGGGCATGTATGGAGCTTTTTACGAGAGGCTATATGAATGCACACCTGTCCTGGCCGCCCAGACTCCGGGTTGACGAGCACCTTGGGTTTCGGCAGGTAAGCTTTTACCCCTGCTGCTTTGAACAAAAATATCGTCTCTATCCTCTCCCAACATGCCCAAAATATGGATTTGCTTTATAGCCCCGACAAGAGATCTATATCCTTGTGGGTAATTTATTTCCATCTATTAAAATAGATATTCCAAACTGCACTTTCATTCTTGTTCTATCCTGCTTACATTATTGAGACCACCGTCATGAAGTAGGTCGAAAGGAAAGATCTTTCGACTGAACACCCCCATTTGCGGATAAATATTGTTCTGATATAAATATGTTTATTTGCACATATGCTGGAATGGATTAAAGAAAATGAGAATGTAACTTTTAGGAATTATCAATTTATCTCTTCACAACGTGTATTTCTAAATTTCATTCAAACAATTTTCTCAAAATAATCATCTAAAAACGACGCACTTAAGCAATGATTAATGGCTAATGCTATATGGTCTTAGGGGATACCGCTCTAGAGTAGGTATAAGCCTTTTTATTGATCATACCCTGTTATTTTAGGAATGAAAAGCCTTCCAAATCATGATGATTTTTCTTGTTGTATTTATTCTTTTAGAGAGAAAGCGCGCGGATTACCACAGAGAAATCGATTTATATGTATACATATTTAATACAATAACCGACTATGATCATTTTCTTTTAAAAACATTGTCCTTAACACCGTATGCTCCCATCATCACATATACGTTTTTATAATTTCTTTCCAAGAGCCTTTTAATGATTTTTTTCTGCGGTAGTTTAAAATGAAATCGCATATCATAATCTTTTAGATTAGATATTCGTTTCTGAATAAGTGCTCACAATCTCTTGTCTGATAAGATAATTTTGTACGATTGAAAAAAAAAAGAATGAAAGGAAATATTATTCATGAGTCTGTTGTTATTAAACTGATTTAAACAATATCGCTTTATTTTTTTTACTGCATGCCGGACATATGAACATTCCTATATGGAGGCGGAATCTTATCTTCTTTAGCACGACTGTAAAATTGTCTTTGTAGATTAATGATGAATATACTGATGTGAGTAGGCAGGAGAAGTAAGCTACTGAGATTTGGTACAAACCTGAGCTTCATATAGTGATAATAATTATTTGACAAGTATTTTTTTCATATATAAGAAAGAAGTAAATCATGGACAATATCTCTTTCTTTCACTTTCCTTTTCTTCATAAACATGTGTGTTTGAATATTGGGGATAGACCACCATATCATGATAATACTCGATTAAATTAAAAACATATGTAGAAGAGAAAATATGCAACTAGAAATCCCTAAGATTTATTATTGATCATGTATGTAAATGACTGAAACAACAAAACTAATAGACAAGACCATACAATTCTGATCAGAAAGTGTCTTAGATTTCATGTTAATCACTTCTCTCTCATCATTATAAAATTAATAAAGATAACTGTTTGAATAAAATTCAACTCTAAGGAATTATCTATAAAGTCCAATAATTGGAAAGTAAAACTAACTATTATATGTATGTAATTAAAATATTTGTTTAATGTTAAATATATTGCATTCTTAAAATGTTGGGCAACATACTGTCCACACAACAATTGGTCCAACAAAAAAATCTCCAACTACGGGTGTTTTCACCCAATACTGTGTAGTTTTCACCCAAAGCACATATTATTGGTTTAAAACTACCAAGAATTTGATAGTTTTAACCAATTGTTGTGTGGAAAGTAAGTTGCCTAACATTTTAAGAGTGTTAAGTCCATGGGCAGACGTTCTATAATCGGACATGGGTCCTGTTTATTTATCATTTTAATTCACACATAATTTATTGTAAAAAGTATGTTTAGATGATGGAAAAAATCTTTGATTGTACATGATTGAATAAAAGCCATATTAACGAATTCGGCATTTCATTGCTCCCACCATTTTTAGACGTAGTCACATTTTATCATTAATCAATAATATCGATAGCAATTTCATCAAAATGCGAATTATTTTGTGTGATTTTGGACCAAGGTTGAGAGTTTAAGGATACTGCATGCCCAAGTGTGAGAGTGTACGTTGGTGTGTGTACGAGGGTATGTGGGTGTGTGAGAGTGTGGAGGGTGGGGCGAATATAAGGAACAAATGAAATTGATTTAGCAAGTAGATGCTACATAAAATAAAAAAAATTAAAAAAAATCTTTCTCCCACAATTTTAGCTATTTTGTTTCGTTATCATTAATTTTTAGTGGGGTCAAAATGCGTGGACAGACAAACATTATCGAGCCAGACAACAAATATGTACAAAAATTATTTATCTTGAATAAACAAATATCATCGCACAAATCAAAGCATATGAGGGTCACGTGTGAGGTCGAAAGAAGGACAGGATATTCTGAAACATGGGAATAAATGCTGAAACAAGCTGGTCTAAACTATCAACTGAATAGCGGTCTGATTTTGAGACCGTTTTGAGGTGACTCTAAACCGCGTTTAGCACCTTCATAAAGCTAGCGGCATCCTTTGAGAGAAGGTGAGGGGTTATGAAGCCGACAAAGATCATCAACTATCGTCCTCTCTTAAAACTTTTTTGTTCTATTTGATCTGATAGATTCATCTCTGTAAGGATTTGTAATGGAACAGTGCAGTAAGCTAGCTATCAGATTGGATGGTGGAATAATAAAAAATGGGACACAAAGGGAAAGAAAGTCGCAACTACGAGTTTTCATCATTGTTAATTGCCTTCGCCCCACAATGATTTTTAACTTTTAATTTGTGAATTTTACGACTTTTTATGATTAGAGAATTTGCTCGATTATGCGACAGTAAGACGTATTTCATCATACCTTTTACAAATCTTTTAGAACGTCGTTATTACCCTTCTATACAAATATGCAATTTGCTTCCTTTTAATACGCCGATGTATTTGGCAAATAGGTGGAAATTGTTTCACGCGGAATAGTTAATATCGGTGGAAGAATGTGCCTGGACCCACACACAGAGTTCGGTGTCGAGTCTTTCTCCTTTTTAACGAGGCTCGCCTTTCTTTGAATTTAATGACGGCCGCGATATAAAATCACCGAGGTTATAAAAATCTATTGGAAAAGAGGGAATCAGGAAATATAATAGGAAGACTGAGTTGTCTTTTATGTGTAGCAAGGCTAACGTATAAGAAAGATTGATTGATGAGATATGTAAGAGCGATGGATGGGGAAGCTTTTCAACCCACTGTTTCGGATCACATTCGTGTTAATATGAGGGAGAATTTCTTTTGCACCACTTTGATTGAGTTTGAGTTTCAATAATGAAAAGAGGTATAATAATTTAGGCGATTGATGTGGGTTTTTGAAGAGACGAGAGCAAACAAGCACCCATTGCTATCGTATCTTGACCCATTTCCAGGTTTATGCGTCCTGCAATAAAACACCAAAATTGAGCATAATTACGAGGGAACATCTTCGCTCCTAATCAACACACTACACACGGTGTCAACCCAAAGACAGAATTATCTTTGAGGCAATTTTATTACGAAGTGAGAAAGAGTAATCAGGCCTTCCTTTTTCATAACCTTTCGCACGATCGGCGTAATCGTGGATGTAAAGCGTAATTTATCTGGCTCTTCAATCTCAACAGCACTTGGGAAAAAAAAGAAGAGAGATAAATAAAAAGAAGAAGTATATCATTGGCGAAATGACTTTCATTTATCATGTTCTCTCAAAGGATTAGGAAGTTAATCTCAGCAAATGTCTAACTCCAGACGGGGAAGGTTTGAGAAAGGGACGTGTACAGGAAGATGAGAGGTGCTCGTGGTGACGAAAACGATACATAATGAAAAAGAGCGGTTACGAATTTTAATGGATGATAATTACCTTGATGGCTCCCATCTTCTCATTCATAACCATAATTAATAAGACGCCACCTTTCCACAAATATGCCTATGAAGTGATCGGTAATGATACTTCGTTTAAAAAAAGGTGAAATGTTCACTCTCTGTGAATTTTAATAATTAAAGTAGCAGTTACACCAACCAGACGGACTCCAGACCTTTTAAAGCTTGTTATTTTGTTTTCATTGGAGCATGCAAATTACTTGTTTTGGAGACTGTTTCGTTGGTGTGTCAATAACATAAACGTGATATTTTTCAGGTCACTTAGAAATGGGAAAGTAGACAACTCCACCCACAGTACTCTTTTGGTAAAAATCCATTCTTAATAGGATAACATTTTCATTCATTTCAATGATTTAAGATTTACAATGAACTTGATGAATGAAAGGACAGTATTGTGAACGTATTTCCTTTTAAAAAAATCATGGTCATTAAACTGCCCCTCCCTAATAAAAAAAAAAAATAATCTGATTTCTGGTGGAAATTCCGAACATGAATTTTGAAATGTTTCAAATCTTCACGTCTAGATTAAGCATCTGATATTAACATACAAATATTCAGCTACGAAAGAAAGACGCCAAACCTAAAACTTCAGTTACCATGGTAACATAGTTTATGCGGATGAGTTGTTGGTGTAAAGGTATATAAATGTGTATGCGCAGGAGCGTAATATGATGGAGAGTGTGTGCGTGGGGTAAAGATGTGGGTTTGGGTGTGATATGGTGGGTGAGGGTGTGCGTGTGTCTGCGTGTGCGTTTGTGTGTGTGTGAATGCAATGTGTTTGGGTGTGCTTGTGCGAATATGGGCATGTGGAGTTTAGGCTGTGGATGTTTATGGATGTGTGTTTGTATGTAGGCCTATATGGTGTGTGTGTGTGGGTGTGTGTGTGCATTTCCATAATTATTGTTCGAGTAGGAATGCCATTGGGTGTTTATAGCCTCAACACTTTCATCTTGAATTGGGTTGGAACGTCGATTCAAATGCTTATAACAAAGTTCAGAGGCCGAACGATTATACTTCCTAAAAATATCAGTAAGGATTCGTATTGATCGACATGGAATGTTCTAATTCCAAAATAAGATATTTAATAATGTCTATTATCCTTAAGATTAATGATGATTATGATCATCAAGTATTCCTCTCCAAGGTGCCTTCGTTTCATTTTTGTTTTCAATTCCTCATTCTGTTTTTTCTTCCATTTCCTTACCCTCACAGGGGCAATGACCACACCGCTATTTATAAAATATATTATGGGAGGGGCAACAATCTAAAGAGAATTACAAATCACGTCGCAGAAACACATTTTTATCGTTTTTGCTTTAAAAACTACCAATTTAATGAATATCTCTCAATGACATCTGGCCTTGTGGGTTTCATTTATCTTCGGGTAAACAGGCTTGATCACGATTTCAGCCAACACGAAGTAAAGTCGATAATTGATATGATGAAGGCAATAAATCGAACAAAAGCTTTATGGCATTTATTTCCCAATTCACTTGTTGTCCCTGTCTTGTAATTTTCATCTAAGTAGACCCTCGTCGGACCTTGATTATATTCAACTATACGTCTGATCAGATTCCCTATTCTAAACCTGATTAATAGGTAAATAAGAAAATGCAGGTGAACAATGGCAATTGCTGTATGCCAATTTGAAAGAAATTATGTTAGACGCCCGCTTTGTGCCCGTTTGCAAGTCTATGACCCAATAATGTATTTGTATGATACGTTCCACGTTGTTTTTCATAATAGTCATCCGACTACTATAATTTCGGATTTTTTTATACAATCTATATAATCTATCCTCGACATTTACCACACATACCGAATCTCTCGATCTTTCTTTTTCTCAGTTTTCCCTCTCTGATTTCTCGAGAAATATAATGAGAACAAACACATAATGCCTCGAACTGATAAGTAAATATTTTGACAGTTCCATTTCTCTTTATTGAAATATTAAAAATGCTTCTTTTTATGTTTTAGAAAATAAATAAAGAAACCAATCACGAAGAGTCCTGCTGAATACTGATAATTCAGTTTTTATACAGACGTTTTTTGTTTTTTTTTACTTCTGTACTTTTCTGCTCGATTCGATAATATTCTACCAACCGTTGTCATTTCAGTAACATCATATGTTGCTAGAAAATCATCTTCATAACTCAATATAATGCACAACGGCCTTAAAGGTATTGTTTAACTTTGTGAGCAGCTGATTTAAAATATCCTCAAACCAAGATGAAACATGTGTACAAGTGCATGTATTAGAACTAATAAACCCTGAAAACAACCATATTGAGAATGAAAAGCTAAAACTACAAGGCAAACCCCGATTTTGTAAATAGGCGTTAGACGCCTAAATAGTACACATTACTCTGTGGAATGGTGTTTCCGGTCACTTTATCTTTCAATTTTTGAAGCACTAAATAATAATTTTCGAACGCAATTTTTTTGGGGCTTCATTTTTTGTAACATATCACAGACACAGGTGACAAGTGTGACCTTCTAGCTCAGATTTTTTAATAGTCAAACCAATGTTAACCAATCACTTTAATACAAACAGTGATAGGAAAACCTAAAGATGAATATTATCATCATTAACAGTAGCATATATTCCTTATGATAGATTATTTGGCTAGATACTTTAGAATTATACAATCAACTAACAATCGAGTGACCGGAGAAATGAGGGGGCTAGAGATAATATTTCTTTTATTAAGTTGCAAGCGAGCAAAAAATGACAATTTCATTTCAAAAATCCAATTTCGTGATAGATTTTGAGATAATATTTAGATAATAAGATCATATTTCACCCGCTTCCTTCTTTTCCTTCCTTTTCTTTCCTCTTTTTTCTTTTGGTCGTGATTTGTTTTGGTCCCCCATCTGTACGCCAGTAGATCACATATTTGCATTCATGCAAAACGGCAGCCTTTTTTACTGCGCTTTGAAGAAGATCTATTTTTAATTCTCCCCTATTTTAGGACGAAAAAAATTCATTTAAAAAATAAGTCGGTGTTTTTCGTTGAGGTATCTCAAGGTTAGAATGCAGGTGGCTTTGTTTTAGCCTTGCGGTATGTGATTACTCTTTTCTTTAGCACGAGTATTCAAAAATGACTTTTTATGAAAATGGAAAATATCCTAAAATGTAAGGTAACTTTTAAAAAGTAATCAGTGAAATTTATTATCCGTCACTCCATACTTTTATGAGATTGGAGAGCTAGATGATACTCTATAAAGAAAAAAGGTTAGCCCAATATTGGGTAAAATAGAAACATAAATATTTGCTGAGAAAAATGATAACAAACATGCCAAATACTTGGCAATCTTACACAATGTTGCGTTGAAATTTACCCTTAAAACTTGCATTTTGCCCAATATGAGTCAACTTCACAAAGCAAACATGCTGGTTCCCTCTCTACCAAATATTGGGTAAATTTTTACTCAATCTTTTTTAGAGTGTAATTGTGATAATAGTTCCTTAACCAAAGTTTAAGGCTGGCTTTATCCCGATCACTATCATTAATGCGATTTTTTCTTGTTTACTTGGGAGGCGAAGTATTACTGAATGTAACATCAGATTTGACATGTTTGATAGAGAAAACACACACTTGAATTAGATTTCTGTTGAAAAAACAACAAAGAAGTCGAAGAAAATTTAGATACATTCTGCGGGTAAGCCGTCATGCCATAAACTCACAGTAAGAAACAAAAAAATGAATGCTGAAGGTTTTGCACCTTCAACAAAATCATACTTTCGGGAGACATTCTCTTCAAAGGATTGGCAAGAAATAATAAAAGATATTCTAGCGAGTTGTGCTTTCGGTACAGAGGAATATGTAAAACAATATCATATTAAGTTGGAAAAATTATGGTCATGTATTTCACTAGTTCCACTGTTTTCTGACAGATGAAATTCTTCAATATGAAATAGATGGGTTTTTTAAGTTAAATACATGTATATAAACTTAAACAATAAAAATCCTTGAAATTATTGCTAAAGTAGTTGTAAAAATTTGAATTGCCATTATAGATAGTCAAATAAATTCAATGGGAGTTGGTAGCAGTAAATAAGATTAGACATTGAAAATACTGAAATTTTACAATTTATCATCCTCATTTATACTCATAAAAGCTGGTACAATTGATTGATTAATTGATTGATTGATTGATTTATTGATTGATTGATTGATTGATTTTATTCGTCAAGAATATCACAAGAGATTATAATGAAATTGAAGAATACCTTGACAGGATAGCCCATGAAAGCCGAAAGGCTTATTTCCAATGGGGTTAGTTATAATTATGAGAAAATAGACCTAAATATATATTGATATAAACTAAGGGGGAGTATATACATCACTTTCCATTATAATTATTTGCTATTGTCTAATTCACATATTTGTTTACCACGTAATCACGATAGTTGCTAATCACTCCACTCTTAAGGGGAACACAATCTGAATATTTTTGAAAATGTGAAAATGGGGTAGGAAATAGTTGCAACATTAAATAAAATCGGAAAACAATTAGCAAGCTACAAATTTCAAAACTTGTAGAATAAGAACAACACTTGGCCTATGACGGAATTTGTCGAAAATTGTGATGTCATCGTGATTTTAGGGGAATTGCCAATGACTCCTTTTCTATCTTCTCAAAACACATAAAGTGACTTAAGTGTAATTTTATTTTCAAAACTACACCCCAGAAATATTATTTTCTTTTGGCATATCACTATGCCATCTTTATGCTTTATTTCATCATTCATGTCATTGCTTTATGCTACATTTCATCATTGAATGTGAATTACCTCATACTGCCATATAGTAGCAAGACTAATGGAATGTAAATATTCTCTTTTTTTATTTATATCAATAAATATTTCATTCTATTGTTTTTCAGAATTTAACAAGCTTTTATGACCATATTTAGGACGATAAATGGCATTGTAACATTTCATTATTTTTTATTACCAAGTCGCATTGAATTTATTTCACTATCTGTTAAAGCAATATAATGTTTTCAACTACTTTAGCCAACATCTCTAGGATTGTATGTCCTTTATGTCTATGTATCGGTGTTTCAAATATCTTCTTTGGCTTGAAGAATTTTAAATGCCAAAAAACAATGGAATTAGTGAAATATATGTGCAAACTCATTTGTTTTTGTATTTTATATATTAAGTTTTACAATCCATCGTGTTAATTTATTGGTCTAGACTTAAGTGATGTAGTTTGTAGATTTCTATAGGTGTTTTTCGTAAATGTACTTTGTTTTCAATTACTGATGTAAGGACCCCATTGGAAATAAGCCATCTCGGCTTTCATAGGCAATCCTGTCAAGGTATACACTACTGTTCATAATTATTTTCTTGTACTTGTTCAAAGTTACCTGACAAATAAAATCAATCAATCAATCAATTTTTCAAATTAATATTACATTGTTTAACATCTGTTTTACATCTGTGAAACAATTGTTTATACATCTCTTCACAAAAAGCACAATGCAATAGAATTATTTTATATATTTCTTCGAATCATATAGGAAGAGAATATTCCCCCAAAACTTTGATTATGTTGAAGGGCAAACATTTCAGCAATCATTGATTTTTCTGTGTTTCTCATTGTCAATTTCTTTCCTGCAGACCGTTTCAAAGCACATAATTCAAATTTCTTCAACTTGTTTGCGAATTGTTTTGTTTTTCTTCATAAATTCTGGTGTTCCATTCAATAATTCTACACATTCAAAATGAAAAACAAGAAAAATCACATTTATCAAAATGATCGGGATGAAAACCAGTCCCTATAACTTTCTCACAATTATTATCACTAAATTAAAAATTTGAGGTATGCATGCAGTCTGCGTGGTCGCATTTTTCATATATTTTTCAAATTATGTCCGATTTGCTTCGGACTTTAAACATTTTGTTTTCTTACTTATGTCTCTTTTCATGCACACCCACACAAATCGATTAAACTATCGTGACTCTAGCAACTTTGGATTCCCCTATAATCATATCAATAATGTATTGCATTAAGGGGAAAGCTAAATCAACAACAAGATTTGTTAGTGCAACTTAGTGCAATGATAGGACCAAATGCTTTTCTGTCAGTTGCGACTTCCAATTTGATGTAATCATTTATGATTTGTAACTTGTGTTTCAGGCGTTCCATTTTGTGATTTCATGAAATACTATTAGCGCAAAGGTTTCAACCCATTCAAGGCGTATGTCATGAATACCGGAAGCATGGAGTATATGAAGCGAGAATGTAAAATGGGAGAGAGTGGTGGAGGAAGAGAAGAGACGAGATTATAGGAGAAAAGAAAGAAGGCAAATAGAAGGAAAGGAAAGGGTGATGGAAGGACATAGAGAAACAGTGACTAGGTGCACTGTAAAAACTGTGGTGTTAAATCTGACACCAATTGGTGTTAATAGAGGACCACACCCTGAGGTGTTAAAATAACACCGTAGAGATTGAACATAACACCAAAGAGTGTAAATGTAACAACCATATGTGGAGGAGCCGTGGTGTAGTGGTTCTGACTCTCGCCTTGTAAACAGAGGGTCGTTAGTTCGAATCCCACCGCGGTCTGGCGTCCTTTGGCAAGGCGTTAATCCACACTTTGCCACTCTCGACCCAGGTGCTAAATGGGTACCCGGTAGGATGTGAAAGTCATTGTAGCTTGTCCAGTATTGTGTGCGCCTCACAGGCGACTGACTGGAATACTCCCCAAGGAGTGGAGGATGTGCACACATTGTGTGCGGGAATGACTGATTGAATCCGATGACCGGGGTAATAATATATCTGTAAAGCGCTTAGAAACGTCGTTCCGATGGATTAAGCGCTATATAAAAGCGGATTATTATTAACCATAGGTGTTGTAATAACACCTAAACGTGTAAAACTAACACCACCAATTTAACACCGGTGTAAAATAACTGGTGTGGTCCTCTATGTACACCGGTTAACACCACAGTTTTAACTGTGTGGGAGGTAAAGATGAATTCTAGTGGAATTATTACAGTGGAAGAAAGTTTCTGATGATGAATGGTCTATAGGTGATGAGGGGAGAGGGAGAGGAGGAGGATGTTACGGAGAGGAATATTACATAAAGGGTCAAGGGAGGATAAGCAGGAGTAAAACGATAAGATGGAGACGGGGAAGAAAGAGGTTATGGGGCGGAAAAAATAATGATGATTTACTTTGCTTTTCAAATAGATGAATAGGTCATGGTGGCTCAGTGGTAGAGCGTCCGCCTCATGAACGGGAGGTCGTGGGTTCGATCCTCGGCCGAGTCATACCAAAGACTTACAAAAATGGGACCTTCTGCCTTCTTGCTAGGCGCTCAGCATTTAGATCGGAGAAGGGTAATAATAACATTATAATGTTATGCAGGGCCCGCTGCAGGTAGAGCAGTTTCCTAACTGAAGTGGCCACCCTGGGTAAATAAAACATTATTATTATTATGAATATCGATTATTGCGTCCATTTGATAACTTGATTTCGTCACACTCAATATGGTGAAAACAGGCTCCCAACCAAATGTCTAATGTCATGATTATGAAATGATTGATGCTGATAAATTATTGTTACACAGCATATTATAGACATCGACACCGGGGTGGGGATCACTTGCCCCTTCTCTTTTTTTCAGTTTTAATTTTTCTACTTGTTAATTTGATTTTTTTTACAGTAGCCGACGGTAGATGAGCGGCAATGATGAAAACAAAATCGACTCGCATGCCGTTATTTTGCGGATGAGGTTGTCGTCAGCTCAGTGTCCCACAATGTCATCATTACATCTTGTGATCTAATTATGAAAAAGAAGCTTTCATAAACACCCCACCCCTTTAACAGTTCAAAGAGAACTAAAATAAAGAGATAACATCTCATTTTCTCCTTCTATTCCTTCCGATTTGTTCTATACGTGAGTCATTTCATGCCTAATATCTCATGGCAATTTGTTAAATGTACTAATCAACTCACATAATCGGAGTGTACGAAAGGTTTGGGGGTTCTCTTTTTATGTGTGTCGTCTATGCCCCTAGTAGCTATCTCATAACATTTCAACTTGGGGCGTTGCTGGCTGCAATTTATCTCGGTCTCGGATAACATTTCTTGTTCACAGCGCGAGAAGGAGAAAAACTAAAGGAGCATTTATTGAGGCAAGTGACTATTACCATCTCTATTATTAGCGTCAATTGCCGCATTGATGGGGGCACAATGGCTAAAAATTGTCGGTACTTCCTTTGAGTAAGTGATAGTCCTAATCTCCTCTATTCACGGCCTTTAGACTCGATTCACCCACCAATAGTTGCATCCGCCAAAACCCAAAATTGTTTCTTTTGATGATCACAATATAGGGAAATCAGCTGAATAGACAGCTTTGCACCTCTTGTAAAGGATTCGATATCTTCGAATTGGTCTTCAAAGGGGAAGATGTTTTCTCCTTGACAAGCTAGCTTCATGCTTGGCTCACCAAAGTGTGTATACCGACCAAAAGAGAACAATCGATTTGAGAACATTCCTACCAACAGTGCAAATTGGATGGGGTGAAAACGCCACCAAGACTTCTTACAACAATCACTTTTAAAAGACGTTTCTTTTCAAACAGCCTCTTAACATCAGTTTGGCTTTAGGCCTGTGTAATTTGCATGTTTAAGTGGCTTATATAAGTCACGCAGGTGTCTCTTTCTACAGCAGAACGTGTCCATTATTGTTCTCCAAGAAACGATTCCTTTCGTCTGTTTTTATTCATCATTGAATCCTCTCCGATTGTGAATCGAACACCAACAGTTTCCCCCGACTTAAATCATGAAAATGAAATCAAAGAAAATACAGGTTCTTTTGAATGTTTCGACAGAGATTAATCCTTGACACCCTGCAGCGTTTACTTCACAAGCATATTCCGCTACAATGTACGTCGTTTTTCTCTATATAAAAGCTTTAAAATCGTTTCCGTTTGACATTAGAACGGGAATAAAAAAAAGAAATGTCCTTCTGTAAACAGAGAATAGAGATATTTCAGACCTTTTCTCTGCACGACACTCAAAAGCGTTCTGCACCGTTTTCCAATTAAGATAAGTTTCTTGATGTGGTTTCTTGACTTTCTCAAATATAAAATCAAAGTGGCTTTTTTTGTATCACACACACACACACAAAATAATATGGATTACATTTATCGGATTGCAATCAAATTGACTTCCCCCCCCAAAAAAAAAAAATAATAATAATAATGAGCTTTATTTCCTAACATGAGGGGATGAGGGTTTTAGGGGATAGCAACCATGGACATGATGGAGGGTAAGTAACACTGACGTTTCGCACGAGACTAAAAGGAATCGAATGTATTATTCCCGAAGAGAGCAGGCGACGACCCACGAGAGACAAAGGGTATTTTGAAATCGAATCCAGGCTTGTGTGTTTTGATACCTTAATGAAAACCATCAACATTTATCTTTGGCGCTCATTAAGAATAGTCCAAGCCATTAGTGTCATCTGACGGAGCTATTAGTAGGCATCGCTGTGGGATGATGCTAATTGACTCTCACCATGGGACCTGCATCCTTAGACCGGAAAACAACAGCGCCAGGACCAGAACGATGCGCTCTAACTCGAAGTCAATGAATTCGTGATTCATTTAAATCGGAAGGGAGGGGGGGGGGGGTGGAATGGGATGGCATTCCTTATCCAGTTTGAACTCCATTTTTATATATTTGTGGTCCTAGTTGTCCGCCTATGGATCAGTTTACCACAATCATTATTTCTAGAATGATTTTTTTTTATTCCAGAAAACATACAGCAACATTCTTTTAAGTATAGCCATCGCTAGTGCTCTTTCATTCATTAAAAAAAATATAAATTGTATGTTTTGAATAAAATATATAAAGGAATGCATGAAAAAAAGAATTACGTAAAATAATTTGATTCGTTATGAAATAAAGATTCTGTATGTTTTCTGGAATAAAAAAAATAAAATATGAAATTTGTACACTGGGAACAACCTGATTTTTGTGACATTTTATATCTCCGATTTTAATAATCTCTCTATAACTTCTAACATATCGTGGTGTAGACCACTGTCATGTATTTTGATGGGCAAAATTATGGTGTTCAGTTTTGTGGGGGCTGGGGGGCAAGGGCGCCGGAAGCGGGGGGGACAGGGGGGGCACTTGCCCCCCCCCCCCCCAAATAACTTTTTTTTGGGGGGGGAAACGAGATTTTGCCCCCCCCAACGTGCCCCCCTGAAGAAAAAAATGATAAATTATTCAAGGACAAAAGTAAACGATGAAGGCACTTTTCTGCCTAAAAATTGTCATTTCCATTGTCAAAAATGAAAAAATTTCGCCCCTGACGGGGCAATTAAATAATCATAGTAAGCCTCGCATCTTTTGACGAACATGTCCCTCTGTGAAACATACCTTTGAGAAGCCCCTTTTCCATCTTATTACAGTGTGATAACGTTTAACCTTTTAATGAATACATTTCAGACTAAAACCGAATGGCAAATTGAAAGTGGCTCTGTCGGCTAACAAACGCGCGGTCGCCAAGAAACGCTCAGACCGGATCCGATATCACTAATGCGCGTGAACGCAAGTTACTCGAGCAACATTTGGAATCTGAAAATGACTGTAAAACAGAAAACGTTAAAGAGTTAAAGAGGCTTGAGCAGTTGGATTACTGGATAAATGAGAAGACGCTAGCTTGAGTCGGCGAATGGAGTGCAGAGCAGGAGTACTTATTTATCAAATACTCAATCCTCTTCTATAACTTTTCAGGTTTACTGTCTTTTTCAGGACTACGCGCATTTAAACAAAAAAATACTCGACTATCAACTGTTCACTTCCTCCCCTATCGATTTCACTTCTTCCTCTATCCACTTTTTCGAAAACTCCACATGGTGTACCGACAACCATATCTGCTATTGGAATGTAATTGTTTTCTTCTAATAATGTTACATAATGTACATTATGAACTGCGGTAGTTTGTTAAAGAGATGGTCCGGGCTGAAAGTATAGTTATGAGTAGAATTCACTGAGCAAAATGTTAGAAATTTCATCAAAATCAGATAACAAATAACAAATTTATTGAATTTAAAAAGTTAAGCAATATTTTGTGAAAAAGTCGTCATGTATATTCATTAGGTGGGCTGATGATGTCATATCTTCACTTGTTCTTGTGTATTTTATTATATGAAAATAGGTTTATTCACATTTTTCCCCCAAGAACTAGAAAATTGGATTGACATCCGATTTAGTGCATTAGATATTTATTGCTGCAACTTATTTCATTATAAGGGAGACATAATTATTCACACAAGTATGAAAAAATGAAAAAATATTATTTTATTTAATAACATAAGAAAACAGAAAGTGGAGATGTGACATCATCAGCCCACCAAATTAATATTCATGATGACTGTTTTTCACAAAATATTGCTAAATTTTAAAAGTCAATAACTTTATTATCTGTTATCCGATTTTGATGAAATTTTCGGCATTTTGCTCAGTGAATTCTACTCTATGTATTAAGATATAAATATTTTCAGCCCGGACCATCCCTTTAATCAGTTCATGATTATTTACAAATGAATATTTCCTGGAATTTGATAATCATCATTTCCTAGTTATGGTCAAATTTTCCCCAGAAAATATGTAAAGAAAAAAGAAGATTTTGAAGGGGTCATCTTAAAGCGCATACATTCGTAATTCCGAAGCTTCGTAATTCCGAAGGTTCGGTTATTCCGAAGGTTCGTATTTCCGAAGGTACGTAATTCCGAAGGTTCGTAATTCCGAAGGTTCGTCAATCCGAAAACGAAATAAGGTTCGTAATTCCGAAGGTTCGTTAATCCGAAAACGAAATAAGGTTCGTAATTCCGAAGGTTCGTTAATCCGAAAACAAAATAAGGTTCGTAATTCCGAAGGTTCGTTAATCCGAAAACGAAATAAGGTTCGTAATTCCGAAGGTTCGTTAATCCGAAAACGAAATAAGGTTCGTTAATCCGAAAACAAAATAAGGTTCGTTAATCTGAAAATTAAATAAGGTTCGTATTTCCGAAAATGAAAATAATTCATTTTGGTAACAAAAACGATGTTGTCATTACAAGATTACACGATATTATGCAATGATAGTAATAACGATCGATGATACATGCGTGTGTTGGGGCCAAAGCATCTATTTCATTAAGAATATAGGCGCCCTGATCAAGCATATGCTAATTTCGATTTTATCTGAGCAATTGCTGCCTATAAGCAAATGGTTTAATTAAAGATGCAGGGGATCAAGTGTGTTGGTCGCGTGCGAGTAACCTCTAGATAATAGGATTTGTATTGGAGGGGATGTCATTTTAAATAACAGCTTCTGCTGGTAATAAAAATGAAAATAATGCTAATAATGATCCTTGTGAGATGTTGAAAGCGAATCGCAAGCTCAAACTAGTAGACATTTCATGTAACAAGACGTGAAGTGAGCATTCGGAGCATTTTTTGTATATTTTTTTTGTGTATCTTTCTAAAGAATTAATGCGAGGGCGAGCTGTAATTTGTTTATATACTGATCTGGGGCCCGTTGCATGAAACTTCTTACCTGAGAAAACTCAGGTTGTTTTTACAGGAGTTTTTGCCCTGTGCTAAAGTCAATGGCGGAAGTCAGACTAACCTTAGTTTTCATTTTTTACCAGAGTTTTCTCAGGTAAAAAGTTTTATGCAACAGGCTTCAGAAAGTAATCTTTTAAGGACTGCATTTAGTGACTCATGAATAGAATATATATCTCACGAACTAAATAATGAGAGCGCGAACCGCAAGCTTAAAATTTGTGATATTCCAACCTGAAAACTGGACATTTCATACTTCTTTTTTGTAACCAGGAATAGAATGAGTTCCTCAATACTTGATGCGAGCGAGAAACGTGTGCCAAATTTTTCTGATTTTCCAACCTGAAAACTGGAAATTCTAAGCATTCTTGTAAAAAAAATAATAATAGCTGGGAGAATAGTTTTCAGAACTGAAGTGGCTTCCCTGGGTAAATAATATCTATATCAATATCATTCTAGGCCCACATGAAATTTCCAAAAGTTTTAGCACGTGATTCGATCGCAACATCTCACAAGGATGCCCTTTTAACAGTAATTGACCAAAAAGGTGAATTTTAGATTTGACTTTTTCCCCCAAACCGCTTGCTCTCTACGCTCGCAGAAATGGAACGTAAATATATAACTTTAGTGATCACTTAAAAAATTGTGCTCAATTTAGTTACTACAAAACACACAACCTCTTTACACAGATGATAATCTAATGGTGAAAATATCCGTTTGCACCAAATTGCCCCTATTGGCCCCCTTTTTTTTGCTTTGCCCCCCCCCCCCAAAAAAAAAAATACGTTCCGCCGCCATTGGTTAAAACACGCATCGTCTTCATGGCTAACTGCAAAAAGTTCTTAAAATGTCCCCTTTAGATCAGGTCAGAGCTTATATATTTAAAAATTCTGTTCGCGCTTCTTGCTAGCAGTTATTGTCTAAATTTAGTTACATAGGCATCTCGCTTTGAAGATCACAAACATATTGCCCATCATATTAACAAAAATATATAGCTCGCGCTCGCATTATTTAAAAAGGGTTTATCATGTTATTACATATTTACTTTATAAGGATAAAGCTAATTATTGACTATTAGGACTACCCTTTCAAAGAAACAAACAAAAATTTACTTTAAACTGCCGATCAAGGAAAATATGGCTAAAAAAATTGCCCCCCCCCCCCCTCTATTTGACGAAAGTTGGATCCGCCGGGAGGGAGGCAGGAGGTATCAAAAATGAAATAAAAAACAGGGGAATTAATATTTTCCAAAATGGGAAAGTTCCTTTTTCAAAAATAAATATGCCGGTTTACATGTTTTTTTCGAAATAAAATACTCTTTTTAAAGTATAGAAGTTAAATTAAGTTTTCAGGCTGGAATATTGAAAATTTTCAGCTTGCGCTTCGCACTCTCATTCGATTGGTGAAATATGCATCCTAAAAAGGTCACTAAATGCTTTCTTTAACAGGTTCCTTTTCTGGTCAGTATGTTTAAGCTCGCGTTTTGCGCTCGTGTTAATTCTTTAGTTAGATGCACATCTTTTTAATGACAGCAGAAATCTGCTCGGATTTTTAAAATCGAATTTTCATTTTTTTATTGAAATAACCTTAAGTTTTAGCTTGTGATTCACGCTCGCAACACCTCGCAATAATGCCATTTTAAGAATAATTGACCACAAAAAACGTTATACAACTTCACCCTTGAATTTGTTTTACCAAGCCGCTAGCTCATTATACTCTCTCCCGAAAATAAAGCCTAAATATACATTTTGCCATAATAAGAAGTCACTTCAAAAAAGTTTTTCTCTACTTAAATCAAACACACAATGACTTCAAGCAGATGATAATCTTAAGGTGAAAATATCACCAAAGTGCCCATTTTGACGTATGAGTTTCATTTTTTGGCTTTACCCCCAACGAAAATTCGTTCGGCCGCCCTTGCCTTCCCATCCTCATAATAATTGAACGGCAAAAGTGTCCCCCGCCCCCCTCCCCTTGCCTCTGCCTCTGCTTTCCCGGTTTTCATTTTTCGGATTAACGAACCTTATTTTGTTTTCGGATTAACGAACCTTATTTTGTTTTCGGATTAACGAACCTTATTTAGTTTTCGGATTAACGAACCTTTTTATTATTATTATTATTATTTATTCGGCAAATAAAATTCGAAAATACATTTCAGTGTAAACAATACAAAATAAGAAATACCAACCATTGGAACGCCAGGGACAGAAAAAGTTAACTTAATTACTGTGGCATAAAGCCTCCTGTCCCAATTTCAATGGAAAAACGAACCTTATTCGTTTTCGGATAAACGAACCTTCGGAAAAACGAACCTTATTCGTTTTCGGATCAACGAACCTTCGGAACAACGAACCTTTTTTCGTTTTCGGATTAACGAACCTTCGGAACAACGAACCTTATTTCGTTTTCGGATTAACGAACCTTCGGAATAACGAACCTTATTTGGTTTTCGGATTATCGAACCTTCGGAATAACGAATCGTCGGAATTACGCCACAAATGTTCGGATTAACGAACCCTTTTTCGTTTTCGGATTAACGAACATCGAGGTATAGGCAATTTACGTGTTTCGGAATTACGAACCTTCGGAATAAAGAACCTTCGGAATTACGAAGCTTCGGAATTACGAAGTGTAACCTCTTAAAGTGCTTCCCAGCCATACAAAACATGCAAAAGGAAAAACATAAATCGAGTAATGAATGTTTTAAACTTTCAGAAAAGTTTTGAATTGTTAGACAATTAAGCTTGACATATTTCTTTTTCCTTCAGTTACAAAATATGAAATGTATTGTCCATGCATGGATAATCAGGGACTATCTCCAATGCTGATGTCAGAAATGATTTGCATAGAATGTGTATTTAAGTGCTTATTGACGTCTGCCACGTCAAAACAGTATGACATTTTGAACTTGAAAAGACATTCATTAGAATTTATTTTGTTTCTGTTGTTGCGCTTCTTCTGCTTAAAGTGATTGGTTAACATTGGTTTGACTTTTAAAAAATCTGAGCTAGAAGGTCACACTTATCACCTGTGTCTGTGATATGTTCCAAAAATGAAGCCCTGAAAAAATTGCTTTCGAAAATGATTATTTAGTGCTTCAAAAATTGAAATATAAAGTGACCGGAAACACCATCTTAATTTCATCCCATACACTTATGTGTACTATTTAGGTGTCTATAAGACGCCTGATTACAAAATCAGGGTTTGCCTTGTAGTTTTAGCTTTTCATTCTCAATAATGGTTGTTTTCAGGGTTTATTAGTTCTAATACATGCACTTGTACACATGTTTCATCTTGGTTTGAGAATTTTTTAAATCGGCTGCTCACAGAGTTAAACAATACCTTTAATACGCTCCTTGTTCTGACAGGAATTACTTGAAACTTATGACGATTGTGCTCTCTCGTGTCATCCGTTTATGTAAATGTACATATAAATATTACTGAAAGGATATTGCATGAAAAATGTAATTTCTGGTATTTTGAGTCAATATAGGAAATTTAATTGATCAGACACAAAAACTTATTCCGAAGCGATCGTTTGGCGCGTAGATTTCATAGGTTCTCATAGATTGTGAGTATAGTCTTTCGTAGTGAATTCTATGTTTGAATTTCAAGAAATTTATTTTTGAACGCTCTTAGAAACGCAACTTTTATACTCAGTTTTTTACACAAAGTCCTTATCGTAGGGGGGTGGTCCCACACCCTCTCCCGCTCGATCGCTTCGGTATCTCACGCTGTAAAAAATATCGTGCCCCCTTTGGGATTTGCCCCTCCCCCCAAAAAAAAAAACTGAAAGTGTTCCGGCGCGCCTGCTGGGGGGGGATAGAACAACTGTACGCTGACCCACAGAGTTCTATATAATAAACTGTAAGATTTAATGATGCATCGCAGCCCTCTTTTCGCACTCTCCTCCCTTTCTCCCCCCCCCCCCCCTTCTCTTTTCTTCCCCTCTTTCTTTTCCTTTTTTCCTCCCACCTCACCCACTTATATCTATACCCAATTCTTTGAGTGCGTGCATGCGGGTGGGCGAAGGTCCGGGGTACATTAATTGAAATCTCGACACTGTCATCCAACAATCAGAATTAATAGTAGCCTCTTTAATTTCAACTAATACTTTTTTAAAAAAATAGCAAGAACAAATTGGATCGGACCTCGCCTTTCGTCGTCAACAATCGGTTATTTCCGGACATAATTGCCAATTTCCACTCGGAAGGCCAAGTTCATAAGACTTGGTAAAAAAAATGTAGAGCAAGATCAAACTGAAGAATCAGAGAGAGGAAAGTGAGAACAGAAAGACAGAAGGAGGAATATTGTATTGTCAGAAATTACAGATATCTGCAGGTCCACGGCGTTTGCCCACCCCTCGCATCAAGCGGGGTATATATTTCGGCATGGAATATGAACGCTGGTAAATTTTGGTCACAGCAGGCGAGCCGGCGTGGAGTAATGGGCGGCCCTCCCCCGGTGCCCCGTCGCTCAATTAGGACGAGATGGGCATGATCTTGACTTCGAGTCGGCCCCGCTCGCTGAGCACACAATTACGGTTGAAATTGTTACCATTTAGGAGGCCCACCCTGCAATATTTTATCAATTTTGGTATTATTTGATGTCGACATGTGACGCTGAAGGGGGTATAACGGACTCTATTATAGTCTCCCTCTCCTTTCGTAGTTTCTCTTTTTGTGATATCGTAGCGCCAAGTTAAAGACTGAAATACGCGAGTCAACGAAAAGTGTTCTGGCTTGACCCACGCATTGGTCCGTCTTCGGTATCATTGTCCGTATCAAGTTTAGAACGACAGTTATGACGTCACTTACTGTTTCTCATTGGTGTTTGACATCCCTGATAAGTGCGATAAAAATAATGCATTGTAGACATAGAGTCAGGGTAGAAATTATGATAAACATGAATATTCATGTCGATCAATTTGACGTTATCTCTTTCTCTCATTTTTTTAAATATTTTATTTACTTTTAACCTTCTCAGATATGGCGTACATGTTGTTGCCAAAAGATCTTATTCATAGCAACGAAATCACCACACTATTCTCAAAACATCTTGAATAGGCAACTGAACATGCTGAATTATGAATATTGCATATCCCTGTCAAGTGTTTTATCTCTTGTAATTTAAAGAAATAGGTTATATTCGGACGTTGTACATGAGCAGGGAAAGCTGATTACATAATGTCAATTAGGTGTGCATTTCCATTTCTATATTTGGCCCACAAACAGCGGGGCCGACTCGAAGTTAGGATCATGCAAATATTATACCTTATGTGCAACACAAGGCAAGAGACAATGTTTTTTTTTTCTTCTTGATTGTCCGGAGATCCAACACTCGCTCATGCATGAAAACTATAACCAAATTGCCATCATTGTATATAAAAACATTACCGAACAGTTTCTAATGATAATCTTTGATGTTTAGATACATTCAACTTGCATAATTATCATTAGATATTATGAATAATATTCTGTATATACAAATTCTAAAAGTAATATCTTCTTCACACCTTTTTGTCTTCTGACCGCGTTAAAGGGAAAAGAAACCCCTCACAATAAACCACTTTCAATGAACAGAATGATGAAAAGATATCGACGCCAGAAGCGCTCTTTGAAAACGAGCGAGTTAAAAAAATAAAGTTAATAAAACAGTACAAAATAATGTACAGTCCTTTATGCCAACTTTCAAATTAGAAAATATTGCTTCAGAATGGATGGGCAATGTCTCTTTTACCTTGAATTTCAGGTTTCTCTTGTCATTCTTTAAAGAAACAAGATGTTGACAATACATTTTGTGCCATTATACATTGACATTATGAAAAGAGAATTTAGCCACAGAGAGATATTAGAAGAATCTGACCATTGTTTTATTGTAGTGCAAAATGATAGAGGGTATTTCACAAAAGCCTGCCTTACACTGCAAAGGAGTAATGTTGGCTAGTTAAGGTTTAGTCATATAATTCAGACAAATTATAGTAATGAAAAATACATCTGAACCAAAAGATAGTGAAAGATACATCATTAACCAATTAATAATGTGATAATGCGAGAGGGCGGGGCTACCATGCCCAATTTACCCAATGCTTATAGTAAAACGGGAGATTATCTATGGTCATCTATCATATAGGTTAACTTTTTCTTAGATTGTGCAATTTAGAAGACCACCCCCACTCAAAAAAGCAGACTTTCTGATTCTGAAGTCATTTTCAGGAATGCCATTTGCCTTCTGAGATGAATTGATATCCTTGGCATACATTTAACATTTTTTTAACAAAAAAGTAAGTTATATACATCAACATTACTCTCATGAAATTTAAAGAAAGGAAATTTTATACTTAGTTTACCATATGATATATTTATTGACATTAACATTTATTTATAATACATGTACATTTCAATTAATAGATTTTAATTTTAAATGTTAATTCTTATTCGATTTTGGTCATAAATTTGAATAGAAATTCAATTTTGAAATGTATCTAAATTATACCTATCGCTATGATGACTTTAAGATAATAATTCGAATTTGGTGGAATTGACTTGGTATTTTGATAGAGAAATTAAACTTCTATTTCAATTCTATTTCAATTTGAATCTGAAATCTATTTGAATTTGAATGAGAATTTCTGATTTAAAATCAAATTCTTATATGAATTATGATTTTTATTTGAAACGACAATACAACTTCTTGGATTGGAATCAATATTTAATTAGCATTTTGTTCTATTTGAATTTGAGAAGTTAATATAATTTGAAACCTAAATGAATTTGAACAAGAACTTATTACTTGAATTCAGATTTTAATGTGAATAGCACTTTGAAAAAAATAATTGAAATTGAAGTAATTGAATGTGAATATCCATTAATAAAGAATTGAATTTTAATCTGAATTCAAAATTAACTTCTGATTGTATTTGAGACCTTTTTGAAAGGAATGATGCACTTTAAAGGGCATTATTTTATCATCATTATTATTATTAGTGTTATCGCTATCATTATCATCATTATTGTTATACTACTATTATCATTATATTATTATTATTATTTGAATATTGGATTCTGAATTACACTTCGATTTTGAATTTTGCACATGTCATGTCATGTCACAATCTCGTCTGTGTAATGAGTCAGTTATGAATATTCAATCTCTCTTAACCCTTTCTCTAATTTTGTCACTCCCTTTTTTCAGATTATTTTGATTTTCTGTCTCTATATAATTTGATTTTTATTGCAACAAAACTATCGAAATATGCAATCGCAATCATTCCAAAGTATGTGACTGTTTACAAATGGAATCATAACAAAAATATGGGGAAAAAACATCATAATTATTCGAATACAATATATTCATCAAAAATGTATCATAAATACATAAAAATGAAGGAACGGATACGAGGCCCAAAGAGAAAAAATGGAAGAGGCGATGGGGACCCTTAAACTGACCATTAAATATACACGATTTAGATCAGTTTAAGAACTCCCTAAAAAGTATCTGTTTAACTTGTAAAGGATTCAGTGCCCAACACCCTTTACTTACTTTATAATTTCTTTCCTTAGTTTCATCCAAGTGCATAGGGACATGCGTTGCTATGTGTTATGCGCTATAAAAGAACTGATTATTATTATTATTATTATTATTAACACAAGCCCCATATCCGGGCCCCATATCAATCCAAAGGAACAAAAACCCATACACAACTATCCTAAATCTCAAAGGGTCTCAGTACTTTAAAGTTTCTGAAATGAAATACCGATAACCATTTCATAACAACAGTACTACAAGCGGAGGTGCCAGTAAAGAATAAAAGGGTGGATAAAAAAGGCAAGCAAGAAATAAGTCGAAAGAAAAGGGAAGACGAAAGGTGAGAAGTTAAAAAAGAGGCAACCATAAGAATTGAAAACTCATTATACAATATTAAGAATGATCGCTACGTGTGGGGGAGGACGGGGGCGAAAATAATTAAACGATGTAAGTTACATGATATTTGAAACAAGCACAAAAAAGGGAAAGTGGAGATTGAGATAGTGATTCACTTGAAACGAACAAACATTTAAAAAGTCTCTCTTTTTTACTCATGCACACCCCTTTCTGTCTCCCTTTCCCTTTCTCTCTCCCTCTCTTCCATCATTTCGCATATTCGTTTGTTCGTTCATTCATTCATTCATTTATAATAAACATCTTCCATTTTCACAAAATATAATTAACCATGTTTACATTATTTATTACAATGTCCCTACGTTGCATTTTTCTGACCATCTCTTTATATTGCCCACTACAAAGTTGACACACTTTAAAAACGGACAGTAAAAATTTACCCAATTTTTTTTAAGGAATGCATCTGTCATAAGCACGAGTATAACCCGTATACAGGCCGAGAAGCCCCACCCCCCCCCCCCTCCAGCAGGAATTTATATATATAGTCATGAGTGACAGTATCTGCCCGTTTCTCAAATTCCAACTCTATTTCCCTTTCTCTTTTGATTGCCTGGTTATTCCAAAGCTATATGTCTCTACCCCTCTCCCTTTTAATAGGAGCACTGCTTCGACCTAGTCGTATAGGCATAAAGAGAACATGAATGACTATTAAAGGGGTCAAAGATAGGCATGCATGTTTTACAAATCGAAATGTATTTTAAAGGTTTTTTAAAGATAAATAAAGTTCTGGGCTTTGATGATTTCCGTCTGGTGCATATGGTACTAGATCGAAAACCAAAAAAAACAAAAAACAAAAAAATCATCCCCACAGGAACGATACGTTGCCTACCCCTCTTTGGAACCCTCTTATCCACTGCCCTCCCCCCCCCCCCCCCCCTCTCTTCTCCCTGATTGTATCTATCTCCATCCTTTTCTCCTACTATATAGGTCCAAAATATTCCACGATAATAACTTTGTAACACGAGCGAGCTATGTGAGGTCATACGCTCGGGGTGTTACATCAGGTTTTTCTCCCGGGGCCGGTCCCCCTGACAGAGACCCTCATTAGGTCTAGCACCAACTGGGCGCTTCCTTCTCGCGTCAGATCGTAAACAACCATTTAATACCCGCTGTGAATCCAGCGTCGACTTCGCTTTCTACTCCACATCACATTTCCCCCTTCAAATATTTCATATCATAAAAGAAGAAAAGTTCCAATTTTAGTCGAATATATAATTTGCCGAATGCCCCTTGGGATATGTCCTTTGGATATTACTAAATTGTTAAAGCGCGAAGAAGCATTTTGAGCAATTTGACCTGTAATCATATCATTTTATCTTATCTTAAATCCGCACAAAGAAAGAGAAGATGAGGCAATTCAAACGTACCATGAAACCTTATAGCGTGTAATTATGCCTTCTGTCTTCATAATTGATGTCCTATTGTGAATAATCAGTATTTAATATGATAAGAATGATAACTGGTGAAGCTTTACTAAGTTAAAATATATTAATTCATATTTTTATGAATGAATGTTGTGTTTCTAGTATAACAAAGCTTATTTATGTTAGCCCACGTGAATTTGATTATAACCATGATGACTTCGATATATCATTGAACGGATATTTTAGGCCTACACTCATACTCAAAGGATGATGTTTCGACCTGGGCAAAACAGGGAAACTCCAACTTCTTTGGTCAAAGCAATACGTGTGTAAGTCAATGCATGGTCAAAGCCAGCATACACCTATATATCCGTTCTCATGAAAAAAAAATCAAGTTCAGATAGATTCAAACTATGCAAGAAATAATACTTTCTGTTAAAATCACGAAGTTCGATTGATTCTGTCATGATTCCTTTGGTTATAATAATGATAATGATAATAATAATAATAGTAAAACAGTGCAGAAGTTCTTAAATGATCCACTACTGTAGAGGTGCTGTGGCTCAGTGGATACGTCTCCGGACTGTGAACCACAAGGTCCAGGGTTCAAATCCCATCACAGCAGTAGCGTCCTTTGGCAAGGCGTTTATCTACATTTGCCACTCTCGACCCAGGTGTAGTAAACGGGTACCCGGTAGGAAGGAATTCCTTGAATGCTTGATGCGCCAGATCAGGGTAGCCGTGCTAAAGCCGGGGTAATAGTATGCAGCGCTTAGAAACATTTGCATAAAGCGCTATATAAAAAATGCATATTATTATTATTATTGTTCTTCCTTTCATAACGCGACTGATAAAGGCATGAAATATCGGCTTCGTTTATAAGTCAATAATTAATTCTACTGAGAAAAATAAGATCATAAAAGGTTATGAAGGTAGGAATCTTTATATTTTGTTTTATCAACTCCCCCCTTCATGTTGTTCATGTAAAGATGGTACCCTTTTCACGTATATTGATTCTAATTATGATGAAGCTCTTTCATGCAGCCCCCTCCTTCTCCCACCCATCTCACTCCCCATTCCCCTATCCCACTCCCTCTACCCCTTTCCCACTCCCCCTACACCCCCCCTACCAACAACTCCCACACCCCCTTCCACCCCACTCGCACAGTTTGCAACAATCTTTCTTCTTGGCGCGTTGGTGGTTCGACCCCAAGCCAAGCGCCCAATTACCCGGCTCCACCCAGTCAAACAGAGTCGCTGCCGCAAGACTGCCGAAAAACATTTACTCAATATTCTACTATATCTCGGAGCTCTTGAACACTCAATATTTAATTAAACAATGAAATTCTAAAGAGAAAGAACAAGAAGAAAAACGAAACGAGAAAAGGAAAAAGTAGTGTTTTTTAATACAACGATGTTTACTTTATGAACTTTCCACTTGTTTGAAGTGTTTAAAATCTTGAACAATCAAGTTTAATTTCTTATACTTAATTCTCAATGAATTAAGCATAGATGTGTAAACTGTTAAACTAGGCATACATGTAAGGTTCATGTAGTAAACAGAGGTGTATATATATCTTAAACCGCATTTTATTGTGTATATAGTATAGTAGAAGAAAAGAAGATGGAAAAGACAAAGGACTCGGAGAGAAGGGGAAGGCGTTAAGAAAAAAAGTAAATGAAGAAAAAGAGAACAAATAAGTATGTACAGGAATCTATTCTATAAAGCAAAAACATCACCATAAGAAATGTACGAAAAAGGAGAAAAAAATTGAATGTAATACAGAACAACCATCTCAATATCAACGAGAAAAACCGAAATGAGAAAGTCTGCTCTATTTTCCAAAAAAGCGATTGTTTCTTGGGGATATTAATTCTTTGTATTTTGAAAGTACAATGATCACATTTCTTATGATATATAATTATAATTCCACAGAGAGTTGATACGTATGTTCCAGATGGCTGCAGGCGAGGCGAGTGGGTACATAAAAAAATGAAAAAAATGTTTTACAACATAACAGTTTCAATGTAAAATAAGCCGTTTATGTAAGTGTATTCCGAAAAGGCTGTAAAATATTTCCGAAACGACCCAATTTATATAAAATTGCCTCTGTCACTTTTGATAAATATGAAATCGTTCTTGGCGCAATGCAATTTTCATGATGGCTATAATAAACTGAAACAATTGCTCAATCGCCCCTTTTTTGATAAGAACAAATACATGTTCTTGCCTCCAGACACTTTCTGTGACGGTATTTTTCTCATTAGGCATATTGTTTTTGTCGAAAATCATCGAAAACCTCGACTGAGCAATTCACTAGATTTAACCGCCAAAAGTTTTCGAACAATTTGAAAATCAGAGGACTGAATATCATATAAAGGCAACCGTGCCCCGGGCGAAAGTTGCAGGTGGCCGAAACGAACGACGAAGAAACGTAATTCCCAAAATTAACTACCTTCTTAAATATCCCATCAAAAAGGGGACGATGTCTAGTTGTAAAGTGGGACCGTAATTGAACGAAAATTAGGAAATTTAAATTGCAATTCCTGAAGTCATTCACACATTCATGTAAATATTAAGAAGGCGGTTCGGATTTCTCAGTATTTGGTGAGATTCCATCGAATCCCATTGGAAGGCGTGTAACCCCATCCACGAACCCTGCTGGGAAAACTTGTCAAGTTCATGTTCTTGCCATCAACTTTGTTTCATTTACTATACTTTACAGCTTATAAGATAATCATGAAAGTCGCAACACTTTTAGAAAATGTCAGAAAGCTAAAGCAAGTTGAACCGCGGAAGAGGCAAGTGTAGGTATAGTGTGGCAGCCCCAAGTTATTTTTGCCCTCTCTCACTACTTCACTGTTTTTCAAATCTTTATAAGCAACACCGTTAATGATTTCAAATCTTTATGTCAAACAATTTCAAATTTACCGTATTCTGCTTACCTTGTAAAATCATGTGTTATGAATGTATAAATTCCTCGAATAAATAGATTATATAACCGATCATGTTACCAAAGATCCAATTCACATGTCATTATTATTTTATCGTAACGCTTGTAATTTTGTTGATGTAGTAGGCTATATACCCCCCTCACAGATGCAGAATCATTACCAAATCATTGAACCCTATTAATGAAGTTTATATAATGTTTATATTAGCTTTTATGATATCATGAATTTACATGTATTAAACCAAGTCCACAAACAAGAAGCGGAAAGAGGTCAAACCATGTATTTGTGAATAATAGCATATCTTCATTGCCAAACTTCTTTCAATTTTGGCAGATGTAGTTGTACACATTCTTGTGTACGATGGTGCTCTTTGTATAATAATTATCTATGAGTCCTGACTTTCTTCAGATCAAATTTATCCTTTTTTTCTTCTTCATTTGGGACAATTACTGATGACGATCATAATCCGGAGTGATCTCCAATTTCTTTGTTCAGTAAGAATGCAACCATAATGTTTTTTGTTAATATGATTATTAGTACGACTAATCTCAATTCACAAAACCAATCATATACAATTAGGGGTGAAGGAGGGGGGGGGGCAGCTATCCAAACACTATATATGCTACATTAAATTTTCGACCGATTTGCAAGAAATAACAAGTTTTTGGTAGAATAAAAAATTAACAGTGCAAATATAGCCCTTCATAATATTTAAAGAAAATACAGATACATGTAGATTGCAGACGTGTAGATTATTACATCAATATTTCCAAGAGGGCGCTATTATAGTGCCTGGAAGCTTAAAAGTGCCACCGAGATGTTGAGATAATTATCTCGGGAAGTCGACATCTTGATAGCAAAAGATAAGATGACGAGATCCCAGATCTCATCATGTCGACATCTTTTAGAAGAGATGATGAGATGACAAGATCCCGAATCTCATCATGTCAACATCTTTTAGAAGAGATGATGAGATGACAAGATCCCGGATCTCATCATGTCAACATCTTTTAGAAGAGATGATGAGATGACAAGATCCCAGATCTCATCATGTCAACATCTTCTGGAAGAGATGATGAGATGACAAGATCCCAGATTTCATCATGTTGACATCTTTTAGAAGAGATGTTGAGATGACAAGATCCCGGATCTCATCATGTCAACATCGTGTAGAAGAGATGATGAGATGACAAGTTCTCGGATCTCGTCATGTCGACATCTTTTAGAAGAACTGGTCAGATGACAAGATCTTCGATCCAAGATCTTGTCATCTCATCATCTCTTCTAAAAGATGACGACATGACGAGATCCAAGATCTTGTCATCTCATCATCACTTCTAAAAGATGTTGACATGATGAGTTGCGGGATCTTGTCATCTCATCATCTCTTAATTCTACAAGATGTCAACATGGTGAGATCCGGGATCTTGTTATCTCATCATCTCTTCTACAAGATGTCAACATGGTGAGATCCGGGATCTTGTCATCTCATCATCTCTTCTACAAGATGTCAACATGATGAGATCCGGGATCTTGTCATCTCATCATCTCTTCTACAAGATGTCAACATGATGAGATCCAGGATCTTGTCATCTCATCATCTCTTCTTAAAGATGTCGACATGATGAGATCTGGGATCTCGTCATCTTATCTTTTGCTATCAAGATGTCGACTTCCCGAGATAATTATCTCAACATCTCGGTGGCACTTTTAAGCTTCCATAGGGCGCTCTTATACTCGTTCCTATCCACCCGGTCTCCAAGAGCAAAATGGTGTCAGTAGGGGGAGGGGTGGGGTATAACAATAATTATGTGATTCGTAATGAGCCAAATCCACTCGGCAGAGTGCCCTAGGCACAGTAAAAGAAATAAATAACGAAAGAGAAAAGGTACAAATATGATAGTAATAGATTCAGGAACAATTAAAAGATTAGGAAGCATTCGGAATATAGTCTTCAGGTAACGTTTAAATCCCGGGGGGGGGACACTTACATTGACGAGTGGATACCATGCGCGACCAAAAAACACGTAAAAAGGATGTCTTTTTCAAGATAGGGCACGTTACGTACGTAACATGATAAGGGTGTCAAAAACAAAAATGAAAAAAGGGGTATTTATTTCGCTAGGAAAGCTACGTGTTTAGGATAAAATTTGCGGGGATAACACAAAATTAAAATGTCTTATAAAGGATGACCTTTCTTCCCTAAACATTACGTGTTTAGAGTCGGATTTGCGCGAGGTGTGGGGCTGTACCAAATGATGTGTAAAGGTGAAACCGACGACCGATAGACCAGTGACATATTTAATATCGCTGAACTTGTTCAGGGACTACCTGCCAAGAGTATAGTTTTGTTTCCAATACTTGTTAAGGATAGGGTTTCACACGCCAATACTTGTTAAGGGGTGCATTGTGAATATGGAAAATACGTGTTAAGGGTGCGCCTCGAGGGTGCCAGGTAAGAATGGCAGAGGTAAAAATGGCAGAGGTAATAATGGCAGAGGTAAAAATGGCAAAGGTAAAAATGGCAGAGGTAAAAATGGCAGAGGTAAAAATGGCAAAGGTAAAAATGGCAGAGGTAAAAATGGCAGAGGTAAAAATGGCAGAGGTAATAATGGCAGAGGTAATAATGGCAGAGGTAATAATGGCAGAGGTAAATATGGCAAAGGTAATAATGGCAGAGGTAAAAATGGCAGAGGTAAAAATGGCAAAGGTAATAATGGCAGAGGTAAAAATGGCAGAGGTAATAATGGCAGAGGTAAAAATGGCAAAGGTAATAATGGCAGAGGTAAATATGGCAAAGGTAAAAACGGCAGAGGTAAAAATGGCAGAGGTAAATATGGCAGAGGTAAAAATGGCAGAGGTAATAATGGCAGAGGTAAAAATGGCAGAGGTAAAAATGGCAGAGGTAATAATGGCAGAGGTAAAAATGGCAGAGGTAAAAATGGCAGAGGTAAAAATGGCAGAGGTAATAATGGCAGAGGTAAAAATGGCAGAGGTAAAGATGATAAAGATAGGCTACATCATAATAATTATCATCCATGACCGGATCGACTCTTGTCGACGAAATAGGCTATAAAAACTGATTTAATATTATGTTGTTTTTCGTCATTTAAGATCTATACTCTGTCGTTTATATGACTAAACTCAAGCATTTTCTTGCCAAAATGATTTCAATTAGTGACTGCATGATGAAAGGATCTTAAGCTCGTAAGCAGAACAACGCTTTACATACAAACCCAACGATTTTTTAAAAATGTAAACTCCAATGTGTGCAGCAACTAACCCTCTTAAACGAACAAGTTCGGGTTTATTTCGAACTACTTTCATAATTTAACCTGGATACATTCTGTAATAAAAGTATTTTTTATTTCCACATCATGATGGATCATGATGAATAGATATTGATGTCACTGGCGGATCCATGGGGCACAGCAGGCCCGTGCCCCATTGAGAGGTACAATTGAAATCTTAGCAAAAATATGCTAACTCAAGTGAGCCCCCTTTTTAAAGCGAGACCCTTTTTCTGCTTGCTAATTATTTTTATGGACAAGTTAGAAGGCGGAAAACTTCTTCGCGTGCCATTTTTCAGGAAAATGTGCCCCCCTTGGAAAATCCTGGATCTGCCCTTGATTAATGTGATATGTTAAATGTAAATGATACAATTATTGTTTAGTCTTTCAAGCAATACCTCAATGCAGCTAGTCCAAGTGGATGCCAGGTTCCCAAAGGGTTTGACGTCATATATGGGAAGCTGCCCCATGACATTTTATGCACTACAAAATGGTTCGTAATTGTTTTTAAAAAAAAATATTTCAGGAGCGTCAGTGAAATGATTTGCTCTTGATACATACTGAGATAAAAAAAAATTGGTTTTTTTTCCAGAAAATTATATTTCATTAATATTTTCTATACACTAAATATGGGAAAGCTGCTCGCAAATGACGTCATCACTAAAATATAAAAGTATAGCTTTTTATATCTTTGCTAAAACCCTCATCAATATCATTTTATTTTTTTCTGCTATTTTACAATGACTTTTAACTGAGGTTGAACTTCCCCTGTAATGAATCAAGTATAATTGCGATCAAGAGTGTGCTTCAAATTTGAATTTTAATACAGCGATTTGACATGAGAAGGCCGTCCATGAGAGTCCAGAAAAAATAAGATATTCCAGCCAAAATATTATTTGGTGCAGACGATCTATCTATGATTTTAAAAATGTCACCCTTTCCATTATTTTTATTTTCTTAGAACCTTTCTTTGTTAATCTATGTAGGGCTTACATGCGGGGGCTTTTTGATTTTTTTTTGCATGGGGGTTTAAGACCCTTTTTACCTATACCATTATGACCTCTGCCATTTTTACCTCTGCCATTATGCCCTCAGCCATTTTTACACCGAGCCCTTTTCGAGACCCCATGCAAGGTCGCGCATGGCATTCACTCGTCAATGGAAGTGCCCCCCTCCCCCACCTGGGGGTTTATATAGGGCAAAGGAAGTGCATTCGCGGATTGTCAGGGGAAGATCATTCCAGAGAACAGGGCCAGCGTGAGCAAAAGCCCGGACCCCCCCCCCCTCCCCATGTCTTAACGGATTTAGGAATTACTAGGGAACCAGAGTTGGACGAACGTAGGAACCTGACAGGAGTGAATTTGTTGATTAGATTAATATTGTATTGTGGAGCAGAGCCGTCAATTGCATGGTATACAAGGAGGATTTTGAAGATGATGCGAAACAGTTGTCTTCCATTTCGGCTAAACATTGTAGTTTGAAAAATTAAATTGATTGTCATATGAACACCCAATCCCCCATCATACACACCCTTATTTTAAGGAAAAGGGCTTGTCTGGATAATTATGCCCCTCCGTACGGCCTAACCGAATAAATCTGAGTATCCTACTGCAAGTCAGTCGAAAGGGGACAATGAGCTAGTCCACCAACATCATTATTCATAGCTACGGAATAGATGATTCTAACAAAAATCAGAGGCCTCTATAATTATGTTTTTTGCCTTATGAAAATTAGAGTAAAATTTCAATTCAAAGCTTAAAAAGTAAAATTTCTTCCTAAAAAACATTTACAGTAATAAAACAGATAATTTTCAAAGTCAAGAAAGCCTTCATTGTAAATTTTTGTCTTTGAATAGAAAGCTCCCTACCGACACTCAAGCCCCCCCCCCCCCACTATAATAATATCAATGCATAAACGTTTATTTTCTTTTTAGAGCCTGTGTAGTTGTACTCAATTACCCGTAATAATTTAAATCCAAGAATGACTTTAAATCAAATACAAAGAGATACGGAATATATCTTACACTTCTAAGCCAATTCTTGCACTTCATAACCTCTTACATCATGGCCTTTTCTTCAAATTATTCTCAATTATATTTTGCATAGCTCTTAAGAAAAGCACACTGTATGCACAAAATAATGTACAGTTCATTCATAATTCATGAGAAAAGATCAAAATTGTTTTGTATCTCTTGTATCTTTTTCATTACCTTCAGGAGGACTATATACTCTCAATGCAATACTCAGTTTTGAAATTTTTCACAAAACAACATACGAGAAGCAATCACAAAGAGAAATGCATTGAAATGATATTTTAATATCTTACAAAGCACATTAATATGATAAATGTATACTTCAAATGTTACAACCTTACATGTTTTTAAGGTAATTCTCTTCAGTATTTGGGTTTGTGCAGAGTAGACGTATAAAATTTGAGCATTAAAGATATCTTTTGAGATGCTTTTGAGGTGATGAAAATTCATACAAAGTTATTGACCAAAATTTACTAAACAGTATTTTGAATCGAATTCATCATGTAAAGGAATATTCATTGTTAATAAAATTCATAATACAGCTATGAAATTATTGAATATGCATGTAATAATGTCATAAGTGATGTACGTGATGTACAGAGTTTCTGTTTGCCTTCATCTTTCATTAATGTACATTTTTAAATGAAAAGTAAATAACAAAAAGATTTAGTGACAAAGATAAACTTTTGCTTATATCTTCTTGAAAGAGTTTCAGTTTCTGAGGATGGCTACTTTGGTAACGATTGGTGGATATTGTGGATATTGGGATGATGAAGAAAGTTGGTGGGAGTTCATCGAATGTATGGGACATGTGCCGATTGTGAAGCCTCAACCTGTCAAGTAAATGTCAAATTTGCTGGCAACTAGGAAACCAAGTGAATTGAGTTCAAGATACTTGTAACATCAAAGACGGATCATCTGAGATCTAAAGCCATAGGTGATTATCCAATGGTTTAAAGAGAAATTCCAGTAGTTGCAGTAAACACTGATTTCATGAGAAAGTCTGTAAAACAAGGCTTGTCAGTATATCATCGAGGATCTAGATATGGTACAGTTAAATTAACTGAACTTTGTGAAATCTTGAAATCTACGCTGAAAAATGTTCACACCGAAGATCCCCAACACAGATAAGCGCACGTGGGACAATGTATAATTATTGCTTAGGGCGTCGGGCCCGACGCCCTACCCGAATCCCTTGCTTATTTGCCGATTTCTCAGCAATTACACAATTTCTTCCAGAATCCTTTGGCACATGCGTTTTATTTATACAAACAGACACTTTAGTGGTCATTTCATTGGATTCTGTACGAACTCATTTTGATATCGTTACCAAAACTAGCATTTACCTTTAAGTTAGGAATAATAGTTCAGAGTGCCGTTTCATAAAGCCGTTTGTAAGATTGACTTTAAGACTAACTGGTGATCCTTTCTTGTTGGAAATGATATTCACCATTAAATGTGAACTGGTGATTATTTAGCGTTAAAGTCAATCTTAACTTACGAACAGCTGTAAGAAACCAGGTAATAGAAGAGGTGGCTAAAACAAAATTGCCTGCCTGAGCTATCACTCCTGAATCATACATGTATTAACAATTTGTCCACAGCTTTTTGAAGCAAAGCTACAAAAAATATATATCTAAGACCCATTTTTTTTTTGCCTCATTTATTTTAACATTAATATTTAAGATAGTCCTTAAAGTCACTGGATTACATTAGAGGAAGAAGATCAATTGTGTAGGTTCGTTGTCTGATCACCCTTTGAAAACTTTGATTGGTATTGCAAGTTTGTAAAATACAGAACAAAACTTTTTTTCAGAAAATTTGCCATAAATTACAATCAATTGTGGTCGAAGTGAATTCAAATTATTTGTAACATCTAAATTGCAAACATATTTAACAGAATTTTTATGAGCATTAATCATGAGGATATTTGAAGAAATAGATCAAGATTTAAATCAACTTCACATTAATTACAGTCCAACAATACAATATATGTGAATGTAATTTATAAAATTGAATCTGCTTAATTTTCATGTGAAAATGAAGAAATACATTTTTGAAATCTGAAAGAATTCATGATCTGACAAGGATGCCAAATTGTTATCAAAGTTTAAAATTTCAACATTTAAACAGACTTCATCTTGTTTTAAAATCATTAAGGAAATTTCAGACAAAAAATGTCCAAGATTGTCTACACAATTCATACTGAGAATGACCATTTCTTTAAAAAATGCACAGTGCAAAAAAAAGTGGAGTGCCTCTGGCAGTCTCGCCTGCATTATGCAATTCAATATAGCAGCAGTGCTGACTTTGAAAACAACTATAGAATAATCATTCACAAAAAACACATTCATATGATAAAATAATATGGTCGCTGACCCAAAATGACATTTGACCTTGATTGTCCACACACTTTCTAAGTTATAATGATGTCATTTCAAAAACTTAGGTTAAGATTTGATGTTGATGCCGCCGCAGTCGGAAACGCGGCGCCTATAGTCTCACTCTGCTTTGTAGGCAAGACAAAAAAACTAACATTTGTCAATAGGATCATCTACATGTAGAGCTGAAAGGGTAATAAATCAAATTAGTTCCCCCCAAAATCAAACCCTTCTCTCTGGCTCCAGGGTGACAATATCATTACTCACATAATGATTAGAGCCAAAAGGGCATTAATTCATACTTCAACATATAGTTAATGCCCTTCTGGTTCTGGACAGATCATATACCGACATATTTACAAGACATGTAATGAAACTAAAATTTTGCACCATTGAAGTAGCAAATATATACTTTATCACCGAATAATGTACAATTCATTGATACTGTGTTTTGCTTCATATCATTTTCAGTGGTCTCAGAGAATAAGAATATTATTTTGCAATTATCCAGAACAACAAGTTTACTGCCCTTCAACAACACATGAATACCATATATTTTGAAGATATTCAAAAGAATATATTCTCAATTTTACGAGAAGCTGCTAATCTTCAGAGACTGAAATTAATTTGTTCACCTCTTCCGTTTCCTATCTTCTGCGGATGTTCTTCGGGTAGGTTTACCTGAAGCAGATGCTTGATTAGCATTACTTTTTGATTTCTTGTTATCATAGTAATACATATCTTCATAACGATGAGACCTCCTTTCTTCATCCCTCCCACTCATCCGTCTGGTGAAGTGACGATGGGGCTGCTGAGGTTGAGAGGGTGGATCAGGATCACGGGGTGAGGGGGAAGGCACCGGTGATGGGACAAGGGGAGGTGTAATATTGCCTTGGCTTTTGCTCTTCGGTGCTGTCCTCTGTTCACTCGGTGAGTAACGTCTAGGAGGCGACACCCTCCTTGAGTAGCGGGAAGATCGACGCTCCGTCAGGGCCGAAGGTACCCTTGCCTCCACTTCCTTGACTGGTGTTGGGGAGTTTTTACCCTGGCCAGCTGTCAATGCACCAGATCTTGAACGTTCCCTAGTGAGGGGTTTCTTTTGGTCAGCACCTTGTGTGAGGGTAGGAGACTGAGTTTGTGTTGGAGACTGACGTCGTGTCCGCTTTGGAAGACCAAAGTACAAGTAATCGTCATCCTTACCTTGATGTGGGGAGAAGGTTCTTCTTCTTGGCCTTTTGCCATATCCCAACGAGTCATCTGAAGGGTCACTCTGACCACTCAAATTTCTATCCCGTGTCCTACGGCCCAATACTTGCTCTTTCTCCTCTGGCACTTCTCCTTCTTCCATTTCTGCAAGTTCTCCCTCCTCAATCTCTTCCTTTTTGCTGTCTTTCACCTTTTCTTGGATTTGACTATCATCTTTAGGTGTGCTTTCCCTTGTCCTTGTTCCTTCTATATCACTTGATGATCCTGTGGAGTAACTATGTCCAAGAATTTTACCAGACCCACCAGGATTACCGACAAGGACAATAGGAATAGCTGCCTGCCCATCATTGCTTGCATCTCTGATTCCTTCAAACTCTGATGGTTCATCCATGGTTGGAGTTGGTGGATTCTCCAGGGACTGAGAATCAGAAAGCTCATCTCCTGATATATCTTCAGTGAGCTTGGTTATTGATTCTCCCTCTGGTAGAGGTGCTGCATCTTCATCTACCTCTCCTTCAGATCTCTCCTCCACCCTATCCTCATCAGCTTTGTGCTTTGCTGATGGTGGTATGATATCATCAAGCTCTTCATCTGAAGATATCGCCTCTGTCTGTTGGAAAATGGAAGGCAACTTCAGTGATTTTTCTTCAGAATAAACTTGCTCCTCTGTGATTTCTCCCTCGGGTTCATCAAAATCACTTTCCTCGCTTGATATCTCCTCTCTTTCCAGGACAATAAAAGTTGGTACACTGTCTTCTGTAGGTGATTCAGTGTTCTTCTCATCATCCTTTGTATTGATTTGTCCTTCCTCTTTGTCCTCCTCTTGTTCTTTGTCCTCTTCTCGCTCTTTGTTCATTTCACTACTATCTTCAAGTTGCTCGCCTTCTTCTGTCACTAATTTTGTATCTTCCTCATGACATTCTTCTTCCATGATCCTCTCTGTTGTTGATGTATCCATTCTTTCATCCTCATCTCTGTCATTGTCAGGACCAGCAATCTCTTCATTGGCCTCACTACTAACAATATTCACTACGTCGGTGGAAAGAGCTGCACTTTCTTTTTCTTCCATTTTCAGGTTAGTGGTGTCAGAATCAAGAATATCATCTACTGCTTTCTCTGTTTCATTTTCTTTCTCCTCCTCAATTGCTGTATCCTCTTCTTTCTCAGTGCTGACTATGCTACGTTCTTCCACAGCATCTATTCTCTCATCCTCGGGCTCATCAACCTTATCTATGTTATTCTTTCCAATTTCCTCAATACTTTCAGTTTCAGTTTCTGGGCTTTTGATAGCTTCATAATCAAGGCCCCCTTCAGTGTCCTTTTCAGGTATTTGAGGCGTTCCATCAGGGCTTACAGGTGATACAACTTCCAGTCTTTCCCCATCATTGGCACTTTGCACTTGCTGATCAGACTCATCCATATCAACTGTTTCCACAACAGCTTCTGGTATAACAGACTCTTCCATAGTTACTTGGCACTTCTTTCGCTCTGCCAATACTTGCTGCCATCTCGACATCCTTGCCTTCTTCCCTGGCGCTTGGAAGGAAAACCTACAGTACGACTTCTTGCCTGCTTTTTCATCCTTAACCCTCATTGCAATGTACTTTGCTCTCTGCTGACTCTTCTTTAGAAGCTGTTTATAAGCCATGTCCATGGTGAGTAGGTGATGGAATGGAATCTTGGAGTCCTTTCGCTTCTTGAGAAAGAATTCCTGTCTGAGGATAGATGGTTGTTCCCACTTGGTCTCCCTCCTAGGTTTAAAATCTAGTGCTGCTGGACTGTCTTCACTCTGGGAGAGGAGGCTACGCTGGCGCTTGGCTTCACGTCTCTTCTCTTGCAGTTTCTGCTCTTTGAGCTGTTGCTTGGTATATTGTTTGGTCTCGGCTCCCTCATCCCCACTTCTACCTCTCCTCTGTTTCCTGGTCCCTGCGAAACATAAACACAAATATAGGTGCAAAAATTACAGAGCATTACAAATGTGGACCAGCCAAACATAGATGTTAATAAGAAATCTCATCTCATAATCTCAAATTTTGAGGCTTCATAACAAACGACTGTCTGTGCATTGCTAGTACCACTTAAACTCAATCTGCACAACGTATCTCATTAATATCTACAATTCAATTTTCAATTTATTTTTCATCCAAAGGACATCATACACGAGATACCTGTAAAAGTCAACCAAAAGACAAAAGAAATTTTCTATCAAAGCAGATGAAAGTGAAGATAATTTTACCAATTTGAGATGGACTAGAACCACTTTCCCTCTGACGTTCTCTCTCCTCCTTCAGCTGTTGCCTGCGCTTCGCTCTCTCTTCCTTAGCCTCCGCCTGAATCAATATCAAAACAAGTGAGAAAAGAAAATGAATTGCATTATTTTGAATTTGATTGGCATGTAGGAAGTGGGTTGTACTTTAAGTTTGCAGAGAACATATAATGGACATTTTCTTTGTGCATGTCAATACATGAATCCAATAATCTGCAAGTTAGTTCATGGCAGACAATACCTACAATGAAAGTAAAATTGTCTTTAGTAATAGAGACTATTATCACTGAAATGAATATGGATTGAGGGACTTTAAATGCTTAATATTATGTCTAGAGGAACAGACGAGCTTGTTATCCCCAATGATCGAGCAGTTGAATAAAATGAGGAATTCATTCCAACAGGAGAGGTTTATTCAGAATATCATAGCAAGCAAAATGGGGGTTTTTGCAAGAAAAAAAGATATATATCCCGTAAAATTAGAAAGGCATGGAAATAGGAAAATGCAAATAACACCATAAATCATTTTAATCATTATTACATGTATGGTATTCTTGAAAGAGTAGAAACCACACACTTACATGGATATTATGCATTTGATTGAGTATTTTCCACTTGAAATAAACACTTAAAACATATGGAACTACAAAAAATTATTTCAACTATCTCATTGATTCATCATGGGATCATTTCATTATTGCTTAAAATTTCAAAATATTCACTATCATAAAGAAGCCTCCATAGAATATTTGACATTTGGCTTTCAATAAGCCGGTAGGAATTTTCCTATCAAAAATATTTATGGGAGCGAAATTTCACAACTGATTTAAAGATGATGGGAATATAATCATTTGATCACACCATAGCAATCGTTAGTAAAACACAACTCTTTGGTAAAGGAAATTGCACAAACTGTAAGCTTAATGAAATGCTAACATGCAAGAACTTGCAGCTGTGAAAGTTCCTGGCAACAGGAATTATTTTTTTTGTGTTTTTCAAAAAATCATTTTACTCATTTCAAGCTATGAAAATGTAATGAGCTTGGCTGAGGGGATAGGATTATGCATGGTAGACGATAGCATATGTGTCATGCAGCTGAGAATAAAAACTTGATGAGTACTTTAACATGTTATGAAATATGGTGGAAATACTTCCACAGAACATTTTCTACAGTTTGAAATATTTGAAATGTTTAGTTAGTTGTATTATCTTGTAGCAATAGTACATTGTACTAGCTTTGGTGGCTTTGATATAACTGCTCTCATGGGTATGAAATTTTCAGAGGATTTAATATTCCTTTCTTTTAAAATATGGGTCAATCCACGTCAAATCAACCAATTTTCAGACAATTTGTCACCCGACCCTCTTCGATTTTCTTTAAACTCGCACCAAATGTTGCCCCAAGTGTCTGACGGAAAAATCTGAAATATTTTGCCCCAAGGTCAAATGGTTGCTAAGATACGGCCTCCCATAGCAACCAATGCGCACACAACAAAATTATTTTAAATAAAATTGGCTATGTTTGATTGACTACTGCAGCAAAGTTTGATTGATTACAGTCTTTATTCTAAGTAAATTGGAAGAACTTTTTGGTCTAAACATGCAGAGTATACTGTAGCGCGGACCTGTCAACCGGATTTCGCACACGAGGTCACCGAAAATGGCGTTAAGCATCCGTGTCAATGATTTCAGAAGCATGTTTGGAGGCTCATAAATCCAAAACTAAATTAGCTTAGAACCAAATATTATGCACATTTATGGACTTTCAGATGCTCAACAGAATTACAAAAAATTGACCCAAGAGTATGTGTCGTTTTCCTGTAGGGCGCCCTCAAAGTTGGATTTTTTTCAAAAGATGCCAAGTTCAAGGTCACGGATCACCTCCCGTCCCATCGAGGACGGGGACCAATTTCTGTGTTTTGATAGACATTTACCCATATTTTCAAGTGTTACTTGAGAAATTTTGCTACCGGAATGTTAAGGGGCTGATTTGCGCATTCCAAAATGGTCGTAAACACCCTAAAATTGATGCTAATGACACATACATGCTTTTTAACACTTTTCAAATTGTGATAACTCAAAGATGAAGAGCCCAAAGACATTGATCTCTTCTGTGATGATAGTCTGTAATTAGTATTAAAAGGATATATCTTCAAAAATAGTTTGTATTGTTGGTAATGACCTTGAAAACACACCTAAAATTCAATAAAAACAGTAAATTGGCTAATTTTCCAGAATCAAATGGCATTCAAATGGTGTTTACATTGACTTTCAAATGAGTATCATTTCAATACAAAGGGTGAGCTTAAGCCAAAACTTGGAGGACATGTTCAACTTTTGGTCTACTTTAAGCAACATATAATATTTGAACTCAAAACCATATCATTTGACCTTGAAATTATTCCAAATATAGCTATTTGTTGCTTCATAAGTAGCATATTCATATCGCGCGTGTACATTGTACTTTGCAACACATTTCAAAATGGATTTTCTTATAGAGAGAATACCTGATCAGGCTGATATTTGCAGTATAAGTAGTCTGTAATGGGTTCTTGGAGGATCTACAGATTAAGTACCTATTCTCTCATGACAATGACCTTGAAAATACAGCTGAAAATCATGAAAATCAATAAATCATACAATTTTCATTAATAATTAAGTGTTTTTATCCACTTTTAATTGTGTGTTATTCCATTTTAGATTGTGAGTCCATGCTGATAATTGCAAATCATGTTCTACTTTTGGTCTACTTTAAGCTAAATGAAATATTTGAACTCAAAACCATATCATTTGACCTTGAAATTATTCCAAATATAGCTATTTGCTGCTTCATAAGTAGCATATTCAAATCGCGCGTGTACATTGTACTTTGCAACACATTTCAAAATGGATTTTCTCATAGAGAGAATACCTGATCAGGCTGATATTTGCAGTATAAGTAGTCTGTAATGGGTTCTTGGAGGATCTACAGATTAAGTACCTATTCTCTCATGACAATGACCTTGAAAATACAGCTGAAAATCATGAAAATCAATATATCATACAATTTTCATTAGTAATCAAGTGTTTTTAACCCACTCATGTCTTGATAGAATAGTTACCTAAACTGTAGATTTTCCAAGTACTCATTACAGACTACTAATACTGCATATATCAGCCTGATCATGTATTCTCTCTATGAGAAAATCCATTTTGAAATGTGTTGCAAAGTACAATGTACACGTGCGATTTGAATATGCTACTTATAAAGCAACAAATAGCTATATTTGGAATAATTTCAAGGTCAAATGATATGGTTTTGATCTCAAATATTTCATGTAGCTTAAAGTAGACCAAAAGTGGAACATGATTTGCAATTATCAGCATGAACTCACAATCTAAGATGGAATAACACACAATTAAAAGTGGATAAAAACACTTGATAATGAGAATTGTATGATATATTGATTTTTATGATTTTCAGCTGTATTTTCAAGGTCATTGTCATGAGAGAATAGGTACTTAATCTATAGATCCTCCAAGAACCCATTACAGACTACTTATACTGCAAATATCAGCCTGATCAGGTATTCTCTCTATGAGAAAATCCATTTTGAAATGTGTTGCAAAGTACAATGTACACGCGTGATTTGAATATGCTACTTATGAAGCAACAAATAGCTATGTTTGGAATAATTTCAAGGTCAAATGATATGGTTTTGAGTTCAAATATTTTATGTTGCTCAAAGTAGACCAAAAGTTGAACATGTCTTTCAAGTTTTAGCTTAAGCTCACTCTTTGTCTTGAAATGACACCCATTTGAAAGTCAATGTAAACACCATTTGAATGCCTTTTGATTCTGGAAAATTAGCCAATTTACTGTTTTTATTGAATTTTAGGTGTGTTTTCAAGGTCATTACCAACAATACAAACTATTTTTGAAGATATATCCTTTTAATACTAATTACAGACTATCATCACAGAAGAGATCAATGTCTTTGGGCTCTTCATCTTTGAGTTATCACAATTTGAAAAGTGTTGAAAAGCATGTATGTGTCATTAACATCAATTTTAGGGTATTTACGACCATTTTGGAATGCGCAAATCAGCCCCTTAACATTCGGGTAGCAAAATTTCTCAAGTAACACTTGAAAATATGGGTAAATGTCTATCAAAACACAGAAATTGGTCCCCCTCCTCGATGGGACGGGAGGTGATCCGTGACCTTGAACTTGGCATCTTTTGAAAAAAATCCAACTTTGAGGGCGCCCTACAGGAAAACGACACATACTCTTGGGTCAATTTTTTGTAATTCTGTTGAGTATCTGAAAGTCCATAAGTGTGCATAATATTTGGTTCTAAGCTAATTTAGTTTTGGATTTATGAGCCTCCAAACATGCTTCTGAAATCATTGACACGGATGCTTAACACCATTTTCGGTGACCTCGTGTGCGAAATCCGGTTGACAGGTCCGCGCTACAGTATACTCTGCATGTTTAGACCAAAAAGTTCTTCCAATTTACTTAAAATGAAGACTGTAATCAATCAAACTTTGCTGCAGTAGTCAATCAAAAATAGGCAATTTTATTTAAAATAATTTTGTTGTGTGCGCATTGGTTGCTATGGGAGGCCGTATCTTAGCAACCATTTGACCTTGGGGCAAAATATTTCAGATTTTTCCGTCAGACACTTGGGGCAACATTTGGTGCGAGTTTAAAGAAAATCGAAGAGGGTCGGGTGACAAGCATTGGTTGATTTGACATGGACTGACCCATATATATTATCTCTTAACAATTTGAAAAATATAAACTAAATGTATAATTCATGGTTAAACTACATGTAAGCCACAATGTCAAACAGATGTGATTTGGCAGAGGATCCACATAAAGAAAAAACAATGATCTTGCAATTCTTGCCACAACTTTTTAATTTTATTTGGGGAGATGTTAAGTTAATAAATAAGGGCTTTGGCAAACATCAGTGGTGAAATAAGAAAATCGTATTTATAAGTAGCAAACTCTGAGTATACATACATATGATCTTGGAAAAAAATGTATTAAAAATTGGAGTTTGAAATGAATATAAATGTAAGGATGATGATTTTCAAGGACATGTTTAAAGGCCATCGCACACCTTACGACCCGACTGGTCGCCGACTGGCTTGCGACTGAGTGAGGGGAGATGAGTCGCAAGGCAGTCATAAGCCTCGACACCGCACACCTTGCGATCCGATCTGCGACTCACGCATGCGCTTTTTGCCATAACAACTGAGAAAATGAGCTTACTGCTACGTATGCGCGTTGTTTATTATATACGCGTCGTACAACTTGCTGTCTGATTGGCTGGAAGTTGGATTGAGATTGCGATCCAGTCATAAGGATTCGACATGTCAAATCCTTCCGATTTTCCTTGCGACTTGTCTCTGACCGGTCTGCGACGCTCAAGCTGACAAGAGCTGTGACGTCACATTTCCCCTCACCCCGTCGCAAGCCAGTCGGCGACCGGTAGGGTCGTAAGGTGTGCGGTGGCCTTAACAGTACGAAAGATGCTGCAAATAGGGCAATTTGTTCACACACACAATCTACATGAAATTAAACCCCCTCTATTTGCCAAGTGAAGCTAATTCAGAATTCACCAGTGCCCTTTCACATGCAAAATACATAGAATTGGTTCAATTTAATAATACATTACATTTATAAGGCGCTTCCTACAGGTGTTTTTTTTTGAAAGAGGAATTTTCATTTTCAGGCACTTTAATAGATGAAGAATTCTGGGTTTCTGCAAGTTATTTCATTCACATGTGAAAAAAATCATCATCCCACAATTACATGTAAAGTACAACATCACAACAGTTTGAAATAGTAAGCTGAAAAAGAAATGTTCCAATGAATCCAGTCCCCAAGAATGAAATGAAGATTTAAATAACAAATATTCTATTTATATATACCATGAAGTAGAAGTATGACTGCCAATTTGCTAAATTGCACTTTGCCACCATGTCAATTTGAATGATACTTTTCCACTGCTATCCGCTTGCCTAAAATGTATATTTTACATGTATATTCTATAAATAAGCTGAATAATTACTTTTTGATAAATATGCAAGCATATTTTTTTTCTTCAGAGATTATCATTTCTTTTTTTTTACACTTTTTGGAAAAATCTGTTGAAATATTTCAAAATATGAAAGAGATTCTTTAATATTGAGAGAGACTCTGAATAAATCACCTCACTCTTTCATCATTTGTCCATTTGCAGTCATCTACACGAGAAGCTATAGACCTACCAAAATGATAAAGAGACATAATTTTGAAATATTTTCTAAAAGAAAATAATATCATTTTTGATACAAATTTTACTTTTCTTTCAAATTTTCATATTGCATTGTAAAGGGGACCTTTGATAAAGTTCCAACAATAAAGGAACATCATGTTCAGGGAAACCTAGGCTCAGTGTAATTTAGTATTGAACCTATCCATTTACAGAGTCTGAATTCCAATTATATCATTTATAAAAATAAAGCTCCAAGAGAAAAAAAAAACCACAGAAAGTTACCCAAAAAAAATATTCCAACAGTAAATACATGTAGGTGAGATGTGTAAAGAAGAAAGTGAAAAAAAAAGATTTCCAAAAGTGAAAATTTTTCCAAAAGTGAAAACAAAATTAAACACAAATTTCAAGTAATTTACCCCCAGAGTCGGGGTAGATGACCCTGACTTAATCCCTTGAATCCCAGCTTCTGTTAATCCCACATGGCTAATACAAAGGCAGCCTGGTTATAGTACAGAGAGAGGGTTAAAATCAAAGAACAGAAAATGTTACAGAAACAACTTTTGTCGGTACATAGGGAAAAATCAGTCTTATTTTAGAGCTTCTACCAACATGGAATTTTGTGGTTAAACTTTAATCAACTACTGTGAACTTCCTCATGCCAAATGATAAGTCACTAGTTTACATGAACCTACTATTCTAATTGCTATCTGCCGTCTCAAGATTATTGGATAAAAGATGGGCAACAACATTCTCTAGGCATCCGGAGGGGGGGGGTAACTCACTTATTGTTAAAATCAATACCAAATGAGAGAATTGCTCCTTCATTCAATGTCATTTTTGAGAGCGATATCAAATTCATCAACAGATTTTTACAAAAGTACTTTGGATCAATGCTAGCATAAGGATTCTGATCAAGGCTACATGTAAGAAAGATGTTTAAAATTATGACCACTGTGCCCCACTGATTCTTGGCCTATCCAATGCTCAAATAAGGCTTTGGTTGAATGCATATTTCCAGCCGTTCCTGTGTGAGCAGTGCATTGAAGCGAAGTAAGTCTAACACATGCTTGATTTCATTTGATCACCTAATGGTGATATCCACAAAAAATTGATACATGTAATAGGCTAATAGCCACTCTGTCCCCATTATGGTTTTGAAAATGTAAATGTATAAAATACAAATACATAATGACTTTCCATCTCAGGGAATTGGAAAGTTATTTTGAAACATATAATCAAAATGTGTGATCAAATTTGGGTCAGTGACAAAAATTTGAGTATGTGCATGTGTAAATGTTCCATCCTTTTAGAAGTCTAGTGGTAGTGAGGTGGGATTGAAATTTGGTTGGGGAAAAATATCAGCCTGGGGCGAGTATTAAGCCAAGAAATTTTTGCCAGAAAAGGAACAAAACATTTTCCAGTTTAAGGGACGAGTCACCCCCAGAGTCTACGTCTACCGTGATTTTTTTTTTCTGAACAAGAAGCTGCTTTGGTCCACGAAATCAGGCAGCGTTGCAAAAACGCAACTGATTGTTTGACTTACAGAAGTCTGCAGAAGCTTCAGAAAGTTCAAGATAATAGCTTGCTCACAATATCTTACATTGGTAAAAGCTTATAAAATAATATCAAACAGCAATGTTAAGTTTCACGCCATTAAGGTTTAAATGTATTATGTACCAAAAGTTTACCAAAGGTCACTGCACTCATAGAAGGGATTAATTGCAGTTAGTTCAAGCCTTTGAGAGTTGATGGCAGAGTCATAATGTGATGTGTTACTCTAGGCCCCGTCTTACAAAGGGTTATGATTGATCAAATCAATTGTAACTCTATGAAAATCCATCAGTGTCTTATTTTTTTCTACAGGAAATTTGGGCCCATCCTACAAAGAGTTGCGATTTATCCAATCAATTGCAACTAAAGAAAGCCAGCAAAGTCAACATATAAAACGCATGTTTGTTCAAAAGATTTTCTAGATATGAATTAATTGATTTCTTGTCAATTTGGTTTGTTCTCCTTTGTTTCCAAAGGACATTTTGCAAATTTCCTGTAGAAAAAATTATGACACTGATGGATTTCCATAGAGTTATGATTGATTGGATCAATCGTAACTCTTTGTAAGACAAGGCCCGGATCTCATTTGAGTCCTGATGGATTTACAAGCATACAAGTATGTAATTAGGGGTTGGATGTCTGGACACAAGAAAAAACACAACCTACATTTTTTAATAGACTTTTACACTTTGATTTCACAAGATAAATGGGGACAAACATCAAATTGTGAAAATTCCTTCATAGTATTTTAAAAAAATCTGTCAAAAACAAGATATGATAAAAAAATCCTGCTTTTTAAGGATATCAAAATTCTTTATTTTCCTAAAGAGTTTCTGGCAAGGTAAGTTAACAAAAGTAATGTGTACTATCGGTTTACAGCAGAGAAGTCACAAGTTGGATTTCATAACGACTTCCCCCATGATAATATGTAAGCCTACACTGAAATATTGAGAACAGAACTCAGAGGGATGTTTTACTTAAAAGGACAAAAAAAAATATTTTATTAAAAAGGGATATATCCAACAAGCATAACACTGAAAATTCCATCAAAATCGGATGTAAAATAAGAAAGTTATATTTTTAAGTTTTGCTTAATTTCACAAAAAATTCACATGCACGTCTTGATCGGTATGCAAATGAGGAGACTGATGACATCATCCACTCACCATTTCTTTTTTATTTTATTATATGAAATATTTTTATTTTCTCCTCATTGTCAGGTGAAACAATGATTAATTCCTCCCGGAACATGTGGAATTAGCATTATTTGATACTATATGGTTCAGTCAAGTTGGTCCATATTGTCAAATCAGTAAAAAATGAAATATTGTATAATTGTAACAATAAAAAAACAAAAGATATGAGTGAGGGACATCATCGTCTGTCTCATTTGCATGTCACTGAGTTGTGCATATCACTGTTTTGTGAAAAATAAGCATACCGGTAGGCGGTAACCTTAAAAATGTCATAACTTTATTTTACATGTTCTGCTTGTTTGACTTTTCTATATTTATTCGAATCAACATTTTTCTGAGATGGACTTGACCTTTAAAGATGAGGCTGAAAGTGGCTCTAATTTTTTGTTTAGGTGCCTTATATTACTGTGACTGCTAACAAAATAATCTTACAATATGACTCTGCCATCAGAAAGATGAACTTTATCTCCTCTTTTGATAATAAAAAAAGATTAGATGAGAAGTCCAAATGATACCAAGCTGGATTTTAAAACAAAAGTTCACCCTCATAATCTCAAAGTAAGAATTTCTCTCCATAGAAACCAACACCTCAAGATCATTTTTGTCCTAAAGAGAAATAGTTGACTCTCTCTTTGTGTTAGATATTCAACTAGATTTTAACTTAACCAAAAATTTGATAAATTGATCAGAAGGCATTGTTGCTCATTTGAAGAAAAAAAACAGATTTTCCATGCATAAATCTTTACTTAATGATATTGAGAAATAAAATCGTATTTTTGGACAATAAATCTGAAAATAAGTGTGAGAGTTTAGAAGCAGTCTCTTCTTTTCCTGGAGACCATAAACTAAGAGAAATAAACTCTAATCAAAAAGTAATTTCCAATCTGGATATGATTCTTTCAACTTGCAGCCAACAGTCCCACTAATTGCGCATTGAGCCAATGACTATTTATTGAAATGGTGTTTGACTATGCAGCATGTTATGTGAGTGAGACTTACCACACTGGACAAACATGTGTGCACATGAAGTGGAGCATTACATGTATGTTTAATAGCAAAATGCACTTGTTGCTGAAATTATTTTGTGAACACAAAAGTAGAATTGTGATGTCATAATAGATTTACTGTGTGGTTTGATATACTGTTCATGTACAACAGAATTTATAATTGAATTTTTAATCACCCATATCAAATTGTCAAGTTGGGTTTAAAAGAATACAGAACATGTACATGAGACATTCCCAACACTACCAAAGAAATCCTTGGAATATATAACAGAAAGATAATCTATGAAAGTAAGTGTGTTGAGCCAACATAATTTAATCTTCTTAATCCACATCTTTCAATTTAAAAATTTTTTAAATATATGCCTTGGTATCCAAAATCAAAATGTCAACATTTGAATCGATGTACTGGGTATTTTACCCGATTTCCTTTTTGTTGTGTGTGAAAGTGAATGTGTTTGCAGTGTACATGCATGCAACAATTGTGCATAGTGCCTATTGATGCTCAAAGTGAACATGTGCATGTATGTATCCAGTGTGACAAGCCTGTAAAGGTGAGGAGGAAGGTGAAAACAGGGCACCTTGGATCCTGATGCTTTGTGATGCTTATCAATCCATACTTTAGTATCCTGTTTCATATTGAAAAAAAAAACACATAGCAAAGTACTTAAATTTGAATGGCTATTGTCTTTATGGATATCATTGGGCTTTTAATCGATAATAATATTTACATTATTATTATTTTAATTACTTACACTTGTATAACTGTTCTTTATCAACTCCAAATGAAGGTATAATTTAAATGCACCTTTTCATTAAAGCAGGTTTTTTTCATTTTCAATGTAATAAATATAATAAATCGGGTTAACTGCAAAATGAAATTCCTCTCCACATTCGAGAAGAACCTTCATTTCAATGAATTATCTTATTTAATGTTTTCAGATATTCTGATCAAGTGTACTTTAAGTAACTCATTAATATCCATCATATGTTATTTTAATGGAGCAAGTAAAATCAATCAATACTGGAGAGGAAATGGACATACTAATATGGATGTTAATGGGTCATTAATGATGTACATGAGATTTCAAAGACAATACCATATCTATCATTTTCATAATTGAACAATAAAGTACAGACTACAAGAAAAACATTATTTGCCTGAGTGATAAATTCAGACATTTCCTCAATTATCGATAACCTTCATCAAAAACGATATTCACTTTGTAGATGAAAAAACACACAGTTTGCAAAGCCCTAGAGACATTGAGCTACATCATTATGGATGATTCTAGAGTAAAATCTCAAATCATGTACTACATGTACACTGCATAGCCATGCTAACCGAATGGCATTGTGTGAACCATGCAGCGAAAAATGACAATACATAGAGTAGTTAAGACAGACAAGGATTGGACCTGCCCTTGGGGAAGCAGGAACAGCCATCTCAATCAACTTACCGCTCTCTTTCTCCGCTCTGCCTTTGTCTCCTCATCCTCTGTATCCATCATGTGCTGTCTCTTCCATCTAGCCTCAGCCACCGGCCTGGGGGATGTCTTCTCTCCTGTAGATGATGCAGGAGACACGCTTCTTTCCGGGGCCTCGTCCTTCGCATCCTTCGAGGGAATGGGCAAGGAAGTGGGCTTGTCATCACTCTTGGATTGGTCTTCTAACTTTCCTGAGGGTTGGAAATCACAGTGTTGATGAAGATCATTATCAAAAAATCAAATTGTTTTATTGATATTTGAAAAGGCAGCATTTTTTTCACCTTCAGAAAAAAAAAGTGAAATGTTTTTAAAGTCTATGGCCCGTATTCTGATAGCAGGTTTAACTTAAACTTCAGGTTTAAAGTTGTGGTCTAAGTATGGGAAGTCCAAAGTATCAAAATTTGTATTAAGTTGTCTGTTTTTTATGTTTACTGTGTTCTTTCCCAGATTCATCGATGGTGAAGACAATTATCTATTTACTTCCTAGACAATTATAAATGATTTGAGAGCCATATGAGCTGAAGTATGATATACTGTTTAATAGTGATTTATGTAGCAATTTGCTATCCATACTTAAACCACAACTTTAAACCTGAGTTTAACTTAAACCTGCTATCAGGATACGGGCCCTTAAATAACAGTGACCAGACAGGATTGTCAAATATTCTCATTATTTTTCCCACATTTCAAACAATCATGTAAAAAAAAATCAAATCCTACTCATCCCAAGAAGAATAAAAGAAAATCAGTATACATAAATTAAGTTTCAATGCAATCACTATCTTAAGTTTTTCTCAGAAAGCCCTACATGTGTATGTTGAAAGTTAATGACTTGTAGACAATAAAATGACACAAGGCAGAACAGTATGAAATAGCATGCCAAATTTGGGGTTTAAATGGTATCTAATAAAATTACCTGTATTTTTTCCATAGTCATCAGTATCTTCTTCTTCTTCACTACTAGAGGATGAGCTAGATGATGAACTAATCTTATCATCAAACGATGAAAGATCGCTGGTATGCACAGAGCTAACAGTCACATCAGATACATGACTCTCTGAGTCAGAGGCCTCAACAGGGAAATAGTCTCTCCGGTTTGTCTGATAGTTACTATTCATTTCTTCTTCAAAGTCCATATCTGAACTCGATGAAGATATATCCTCCAAGTCTTTTGAAAGACTATCTTCCTCATCCTTGGGAATGACTGGAGATGGTGTCCAATCCTCATCACTCTCTGAGTCATCTTGGGCAGCTGCTATCTCTTCCCTGGTGTAACCTCTGCGTTTTGACCTAATTGGTCTTGAAGTTCTCTTCTCCTCTCCACTGCTCGTTGGTTCATCCTTGACTTTTGTAGCAGGGAGGTCTTGAGCTTCACCCACTTTTGAAACTTTGGTGTCAACAGGTAAATGTTTTCTTTTTCCAAGTAATGGACTTATTTGCATGTCACTAGTGAGATCATCTTCTGATTTGATGCTCTGGGCAGGACTACCTTCTTTAGCAGCTTGCTTACCATCTTCTACCTTATCTTTCATAGGTGAGATTGTTTTTCCTTTGGGAGATCCACCCTGATCCCCAGCAGCTCTTGCTGTAGCCCTCATCAACAGTTTCTTAGCAGTTGCTTTGGTAGGGTCCATACGGACGACCCTGACCACCTTGGTGCCATCTGCTTTTCGAACCACCACTTTCTTCAGAATCACTCTTCTCTTTCCTGGAGCAACCTTCCCAGGAGATGTCTTTCCAGGAGTAGACTTGGTGGAGGAGGCAGGAGACATTTTTGCTGGAGTAGTTTTTGCAACTTCCTTCGGTTTGTCCTCCTCACTATCAATGCTAAGTGGATCAGATGATATGGAGTCTAAACTTGGTGTTGAGGATACAGAAGATGTGCGCCTTCTCTCTGGTATCGAGCTGGGTGGCAGTGGTGGTGGGGATGCTTCCCGAGAGCGAGGCAGGGGAGGAGGCTTGGGCTTTTCCTGGACAGCAGTTGAGTCTGGCAAGGGAGGAGGCTGAGGTTGATCCTGGGTTTCACCAGGCAGAGGGGGTGGCTTCGGAAAGGAAGTTGCAGCACTCCATCCAGGAAGAGGACTATCTGTAGGAGATCCTTTCACACCCAAAACCACAGGACTTGAGCTGGAACCAGTGCCCCCTGTATACAAGAAAATACAAAATATGAGCATGATGATAGAGGTGGAAAGTTGAAAGTCATTACAATCTAGTACATGTATGTCAGCAAAAATCAAGGTCCATGAAAATTATGGACATTACATTCAGAGTTACTGACCGGGTTGAGTGGGTTGTGTAGGTGCAGATGTATTCTCTGTAGCCTTGTTATCACTGGAAGACGGTGCATTATCACTGTGGAGGTACTCCTTGACAACCGTCTCAATGCGAGGGAGGAAAATCTGTTGGATCTGAGCATCTACCACCTGTTCAATGATTCTCTCTACACCAGAGGCAAGCATTTCAGATCTATAATCAAGATAATAGAAAGCATGAATGAGACACATTAATGACATAGGATCATACATGTAGGATGTACTTGCTCACATTTTGAAGACAATGGATAACATTGACAAAGGTTAGCTTTAAAGGCAACACTTAATTATATCATTAAATCTAAATACTAACCTTGAGGACATAAAACTAACAAAAAAATAATAGAAGGAATTTTATGCAGAAAATTCTAAAGAGAATGATATTCTCCATATATAATTTGGTTGAATCTTTACTTGTCGTCATTTAAATCTTTAAAAAGTAAATATCTCTTAAAAGTTTAAACGCACTACAGTGCTGTATATTACAGCAAATTCCTCATCTAATGGATTCCGATGCATGTATCTTATCTTGAAATTAGATACAAGAATCTACAAAAAATGGAGAGATCCACAGAGATAGTCATATCATGGAGACCTGTCTGGCATAACAACCTCAATTAGCTTCATTAATGCAGATTCAAATTTAAGAAAATATCAGTGGAAAAGCGGTCTTACCCATTAATTTGTCTCCTCAAGCTGTTCCTTAGTTGGTTTTTGTTCATATCTGGTGTCCATACGAAATTGGCCAGGAAGGAAGACACATAGCCCTCAACTCGGGTTCCTAAGTTCTGATATGCAGGCTGATCAAATACAAAATTGAATGTTTTAGATAAATGAGACTTGCACTTGACAAGCAGGCATGAAAAGTGGGGTTTAAAACAAAACCTTCATTATTTTTTTAAAGTGTGAAACTTTTTTTTTAATTTGGGTATCAAAATCATGCAATGTGGTGCATTGTTTCATTAGATTTACACATTTTTATTGCTCATGAAATGATCTTTCTTTCTTTATATCACTCAAGGGATTTGATTTCATCAAGGAAATTTGAATTCTGAACACCCCAAACTGATAATTTTCACAAGTTTTTGTTTTAAATATCTCACATATCAGGCCTCTACAAATTTTTTTTTTCATCACTTGCCCTGTCGGGTGATAAAAACGTGCTTACCCGATAGAAAAAAACTGCTTGCCCAATTTTTTTTCAAAAATTCTTTTGCTCTTAAAATTTATTCTTTTCTGTCCTGGCTGAACTTAATTTACTGGTGCTGGCCTCGGCATTTCTTTTTCTTGACTCTTGTTCAAGTTGTTCTGGTCGCCGATCACGACGACAAAAGTCACCTATTTTAGTCTGACGACTCATTGTTTATTTGTTATGTATTATAGTTATTTGGTTTGAAGTTGAAGTCGAGTCCTGGCCGAGTCAGTCCGAAGCTTGCATGCATTCAGCGCGATCTAGATCGAGGGTCTGCTGGCTCGCGATCGCTTGTACTAGGCCTGGGAGTAAACATCGATTGGTCGAATGCTTCGAATGGCTTGCCGCCGATCGCGAAATTTACACTAATCAAAGGTTAGGCAGATCCGAATTATGACGTTGGGATAACTCGAATACCCAAGTAATAATAACAAAATGACAAGAAAACGATGACAACGGTTTTTTGAATACTTGATACAGATTTGAAAGTGATGTTACCGTGGTAATTTGTCAAAAATGATCAATGATTATATTACATTCACAAGTAAATACCGACTTAAAAGAGCTCTGAAAATGTTAATCCCACCCGGCCTTGCCCACGATACAAAATATAAGTACATATGTAAGTCATTGTCTGCGCGCGCAAAACAAAAAGTAAACACACAACCAGCTCACTTGGGATGATTAGACCTTCGATAGCCAATAAAACTGTTTGGGAAACAAAAACAATTCCTTTCATGTTTCAATGCAAAAAATTAATCTTAGGTTAAGATTTGATGTTGACGCCGCCGCCACCGTCAGAAAAGCGGCGCCTATAGTCTCACTCTGCTATGTAGGTGAGACAAAAATTAATGAAATTTACTGTCAATTTCATTTTCAAAACAACCACTTGCCCGATTGGGCAATTGACTTTGAGAAATGATTGCACGCATGTCATTTTCACTTGCCCTGGGCAAACGGGTTTGTCACTCTGCATATACTAAGCAATGAATAAATTTTTAATGTGTAGACTTTATACATAAACTTATTTTATTGGTCACTGTACACTTGAGGAATAGCCAGAACAAAAAAGTGATAACAAAAACAGCAGACATTTCCAATTAAATCGGCCAAGATGTCCAGTATTTAGGAGAATTAAATATCAGGAAGGATGTTGAGTTTCCCACTGTGCGGAAACCCTGCAGCGGCCAAATTTGCAATAGGTTATTTCCGGAAAAAAATCACTTCCCACTTGCAAGATTTTCTTGGTCATCGATCTTTTACAGTCCAAAATTAGTGAGGATCACAAGAATATTTGAAATTTATAATCATGGATTTTACCCCTGGAATATTTTTTTAGCAGTAACCTGGGTCTCAGGCCAAATAAATAGGTCTATATGTTCAATTGAGACTTGGTCTGGCTCCGCGGCATCCCCTCCGACGCGCACGTCTGTAACGTTGGGGAAGAACAATAGGAAGCAAGATGGCGGCGTAAACATCAGGTGGGTCTTAGTCTGCTATGCAGACTCTGAATGGCTCGTGAGGTGGGATCTGCTACTGGTTTGCGAAGCAAACCAGCCTGAAAGGGCGAGCGAAGCCTCAGTAGACCTAGTCTGCTATGCAGACTCGTTGAATCAGCTGAGGTACACACTCTGCAGATGTGGGTCTACATTTGTAGACTAGGTGAGTCTCTCCCATCTTTTCATATTTTTCTTACTTTTTGATGAAAATCGATGGCGTAGAAATGTCGGAAATTAAGTTGTATCCCATGTACATGATTTAGGGCTAGATTTTTTTGAAGGAAAGTAGAAATCATGTGGGCAAAAGTTTGAAGTTTTTTCAGCTGAATGCAATTGAATCCCTGACCCTGGTTCTGTGGAGAGTTAACCCAGGGAGCTCCGGCCCGCTTCCGGAGCCCAGGAGTCCACCGTGCATTTAGTTCCCGTTATCCTAAAAATTTGTGATTTTGGGCCAGTATCTAATTCCTCACATGTATTATTCATGGACGATTTCAAAACATCGCATGCGATCGGTCGCAGGCCAAACAGCATCAATTTTAATATTATATTGGATATTGGAAAATACCAGAAATATTCTAAGAAGTTCGGGTAGGTGGAGCGTGGTGGAGCATGGTGGAGCAGTAGTGAAGTGGAATGGAGCCTGCACGATCTGCACGAGCCGAGGTAGGCGCTGGCAAAATAGCATTACATCGTGTACATTTCCATTGCATTGGCATTGCGTGCATTGCCAACAAAGCCTCAAAGGCAACATGGCTGGACAAAATTGCATTTTCCTCCTTTTTTTTATAATTTAGGCCCTATTTAAAAAGGAATTGTAAATGTGAAATTGATGCTTTATTTAGATATCAATCATCAATACGCGGATTTATTTTAGCCTAAAATTTTGAGCTGGCTTCTCCTTCGCCATCTCCTTCCTTAGATTAGAACTATAAAGTTAGAGATCAGACCTGGGCCTGAGCGGTGTTCTAGGGCTAGGCTACGCTCCCCAACGCGGCCGGCGCGGCGCGGCAAGCTCACTCACCTTCGTGTCAACATCTGCGAGACAGTCACGGCGAAACTGATCGAAAATTCCTTGGGATTTCACTCTGTCCACTATTCTTGTGACTAGAGCGGGATCAACCCCATTAGCTGTAGCAGACATGATGCCAATCAGATCTACTTCAGATACATGTAATAACAAATGGCTGATGAGAACAGAAAATTCAGGTGATTTTGATTGAAACCTCACCAGCAGCTTTAATTGACTCGGTACCCTTTGACTCAGTGTCGATACAATTCGCCCAGGCCAGTCTGGTCATCACGAGCGGCGCACATAATCAAATCGACCACTTTTCTGGAAAGGTCGTTACAGGACAATTTTCCCTCCTGTACCATGTTGGCATGGCGGAAATCCCAGAGGGACAGGGGGACGTGTCCCCCTACCAAAAATAGTAGGGGGACACAATATCAACTGCCCCCTACTCTTTTTGGTCTTTTATGATGGAGAAAAATGCATCATTCGCATTCAAACCAATTCGACTAAATGACCTTACATTTTGGGTGAAAACCTTCTTTTTCTTTTTTTTTTTGCTTGTCAAATTTTCCAGAGTGAATAAAATAAGATGAGGGGAAGACTTGGAAAATGGAAAGAATCTTTCAGGTCACTACATAAAATTTTCGCTCGCGCTGAGTCGCGCTCGCATGGAGCTTAAATATCAAGTTTGGAAGTCAATATACATTTTATACATGGGGCCTACACATTTCACCTCGGAAATCGAACTTTCATTATTTTGTGTGATTTACAAACTGATTTTATAAAGTGCTCTGGAAATGTGACAGCGTTATGATCTGAATAATGGCATTTTCTGCTCGCACTAAGCGCTCGCAAATTTTGATTTGTGTATTCCAATTAGTTTGAAAAATATCCCTTTTCAAGTCTGATTGTCAAAAATGTATCAGATATAGCGCTAGTCGCTCGCATTTTGATTGGCGAGATGAATGCCCAATGTCTCAATATTGATTTTCATAACAGTTTATCAAAGATTTTGGCTCGCGATTTGCGCTCGCATTAATGGTTAAAAAATTTAACTAATGCATTCTATAATTTCTATTCATATTTACGAAAGTGCTTGAAATGTCCAGTTTTCATGCCATATATCATCAGATTTCTCGCCCTCATTAGGGATAATAAATAAGATATTATATAATTGTGCTTTTGTTTCATCTCGCGATTAGCAAGATCGTGCAATAGGAAGATACAGTCATCATTTCCATGTCCTAAGGATGTCAAAACTCAAGTAATAATGAAAAAACATATTAAGTGCGATATCCATATCCACCTTACAATTTTCCTACAAAGTGCTTGAAATATATAGCTGAAATTGACTCTCAGATCGGAATATCAAATATTTTTGCTCGCGCTTCGCGCTCGCTTTGATTTTTCATAACTATGTGTAGAATGCCTAGATTCTAGGTCTAAATCTGAAACACGCACATATTTATTCAGATATTCAACTTATTCTCTATTTAGATCATTATCCATTTTCAGATTACAATATCAACATTTTTCTGCTCGCGCTTTGTGTTTGCATTATTAATGTAGAAAGATCCCCTATTACTCATACTATATTACTTAATTTACAAAACATGAATAGAGTGTCCCATTTTTAGGTCTAAATCTCGATTTTTTCTGCTCACGCTTCGCTTGCATCAATTGGTGTTTTTTTTTAGTAATATAGCTACCCTGTTCACGATTACAAAAATTGATTAAAATTTTCGATTCTCTTTGTAGAAATGTCAAAAATTTTCAGCTCGCGATTCGCACCAATTGTTTAGTTTTATACCTATTATACGTTTAAGTTACAAAAAGTGCTTAGAATTTCTAAACTTTAGCATTATTTGATCGTTGAAAATGTAACGTCTTCATGGCTTAGCGCAAGCAGTCCTTAACAAGTACCTTTTCAATCAGTTCAAATTAAATGCATATAAACACTCGCATTAATGTAAGGACCGGGTGTAAGGAAGAGCCCCAATTACTTATCCTTTTCATGATTTACAAAATATGAATAGTGTCTCGTTCTTAGGTCTAAATCTCAAAATTTTCCGCTCACGCTTCGCATTGGCGGCGGAGCAGATGATTATCTTTTGTGTTTGGGGGGGGGACGGCTATTGTTGCGTCCCCCCAAAACACAAAAGATAATCCTCTGCTCCGCCGCCTATGGCACTTCGCATCAATTGTTTAGTTATATACCTATCACATGTTTAAGTTACAAAAGGTGCTTAGAATTTCTAATCTTTAGGTAAAAATTTCAACAACAACAAATCAGCTGGCGCTTCGCGCTCGCATTATATGATTGCTGAAATATGTAACGTCTTCATGGCTAACTGCAAACAGTCTTTAACAGGTACGTTTTCCATCAGTTAACCTCTGCTCGCACTTCGCAGGAATTATTTATACATCTTTATCAGGATAACAAACATTGCCCAGAATGGTTCAAATAAAAAAAAATACAGAAAATTTCCCCGAAAAAATTTTGGTCACGCTTCGCACTCGCATAATATAAATAAAGATTATGTGATTATATATATGTTGATTTATAAGAATAAACTAAAAAGTGACCATGAGGACTACTCCTTCAATAAAACGAACAAATATCATCTTCGAGCGGCCGATCGGGGATTAACATATGGCTGAAAAAATTTTTGGCCCCCTCCCCATTTGGCGAAGGCTGGATCCGCCCCTGCTATCCCCCTACCTTTCGGGACAGATCTGCCCGTGCATGTTGCCTACAATGCCAAAAGAGAATAAATATGATCATTCACCATTTGTAAATATAACTTTCCTTGCCTTTTAGTGTTGTGGAAGAGTAGATTCTTAGCTTTAATATGTTAGTTGCTATAGGCTATTACTTGAAGAAATTTCAGTGAACACGGAGAATTTGAGAAGTTTAGAAAAGTTAGTTTAGTTTCCAAAACAAGGAAGAGAACCCGCTGAAAATGAAGAGAGATCATGGACCTACTACTAATAGGTCCATGGATCATCCAAGCATGAAAGAATTTAATATTGAAAAAATCTTTATCAAAACATTATGAACAGATAAAAAATGGCAGAGACACTGAATACTTTTTTTTTTCATTATCAATGTTTCATTGATTATTTGAAAGCTAGTAGCTATACCATAATAATCAATACAATATGAGACTAATAATGAGTTTCTGGCTCATAATGGCAGTGGGTACAGAATTTTAAATCCATGAGAAGTGGAAGTGTAATATAACCCAAAAGTTTTGATGAATTATTTAATGTCAGAAAAAATGTGGGGTTTATCTTTACAATAAACTACACTACTGCATGTATGTCCCTGAAATACAAATTGACAATTTGTTGTTAGTTTTATCATGATTTAATCACTATGTAATTAAAGGTCAAGTGCATCCCAGGAAAATTTTAATTTCAATTTTAATTTCTATCAACTCTTCTTTCAAACCTTTACCTTTCTGTTTTGTTTTTTTTAGTTTTATTCTTTCACACATATCAATCAGGTCAGATACCCCTTTTACATGTAATGAAAGCATAGTATGTTCCACACTATACAAGCCCACACACACACACACAAAATACAAACAAATATTTTCTGAGACATAAAAGTGGCCTGAATCCCAAAGGACTAAGCATTGAACAACAACAACACTCAAATAACATTTCAAGTAAACAAATGAGGTATGAAGCATGGTATTTATTACATCTGGAGGAAGCTGTAAATTTCAAGGCTTTTGCCTTTTTATCCATCATCTATAAATAATCCATCATCTATAAAATAATACAAAACAAGGCATATGATGAAAGTACATATATTATCATACTTACAGTACATCTGAGCAGGGGGCTGTTTCATAGTGATGTTCGTAAGTTAAGAGTGACTTTAAGAACGACTGGTGATGATGATGATGATGCACAGTATTTATATAGCGCCATATATCTGTCAGACATTCAAAGGCGCATTGGATCTGAGGAGCCAGCCAATCTGGGTCGCCAAGAAGGGTGCACACACAGAACTGTGACCCGCAGGTCTCTCCTCCCGATAACTGGTTTGGGAATGCAGGTGGACCACTACACTACTACTACTCGAATAGGGCACTGGGTTCTTAACGTGCAAAGGTGGTGATTCTCCTCTACAGGGGGCCTCCATTTAACGTCCTATCCAAGGGATGGAGTGTTTTCCACTGTAACATAGCCTGCATCTATGAAACAGGGGAGAGACGTTTACACACAACGCACTGGCTTCAGTCATCTGCCCGGGGAGGACTCGAACCCAAGATCTTTGGTTTGACGGGCAGACACTTTACCGACTGAGCCAACTTCGCTCTCTGATCTGGTGATCCTTTCTTACGCGCTAAACAATGGCCAATCATGTGCACCATTTTCCACAAGGATACCCAGTCGTTCTTAAAGTCACTCTTAACTTACAAACAGCTTTGTGAAAAACCCACCTGGTTAATAATGATTATATCACTATTCCATACACAACAGAACATCAGGTCCATACTTTCCATATGGGGCAAGTTTAATGTAAATTGAAATTGTGGTTACACATGAAACCAGGGTTTTTAGGTCGATAAGGATAATATATCAGATTAATTTCATGAAATTATGATCATTTCCCTTTCTTTGACCCGAAGCCTTAACATCCTCTAAAATATATTTTCAAATATATTTGCAAATTGTCATTTTCACAAAGTGGTCACTCACTAACCAATTTATTATATTTTTGTCTGTAAGACAGAATATTGTTGATAACTTATGGAAAATGTTTCTAATTTTCCACAGTAATCCAATCATCATACAGTTAATTAAAATAAAATATAAAATCTATTTTGCAAATGGAACAAGTAAGATACAAGTTTGAATGAAGTACTCCCTATCTGTTATACGTAAGGTGGATACTACAACATCAAAATAGAAAAGGGCAATGAACTCTGCATATTTTCTTGTGCAGGGATACAACATTAATTCCAAGTTTTTCAATGACATCCCTTCTAATTGAAGATGAAACACAGAAAACAAATAATGACATCACTTTCTTGCTTGTCATGAATTCCCTTCCTGTGGATTTATACTTGCCTTTCTAAGACATGATATTTATACATTATTACCCTCATTAAATCAAATTCTCAATCAACATACATAATTATAGTTCACCATGGACATTTATTCTATTGCAGTGGCAAAAGAAATGACAAGGCACATATTCGATGACACTTCACCAATTTTAGAAGATATTTTTTTAAAATAAATAATATCAATATTTTAGAAGTATAGAATAAGAAAATATTTTGTATAGATAAAGCACCATATTCTATTGTTGTTTGGTACAGTTGGATCAGTTTTGCATGCATAGTTTAGGGCAAAACGGTAATTGTTTAATAGAAAATGAGTCAAAATCACTTGCATTGAGTCACATGATGAAGTACTGATAAAGAAACAGAAATCACCAATATTTATTCATGTAAGAAAAAAGTGTCAAGAAAAGAAAAAAAAATCACTGTGTATTTCATTTGGAACTGAAGTGGCTAACAGGTGTAAAATACAACATTATTATCACGATCACTATACATGAATAAACTGCATTTAGTAAATTCATATTCATAACTGATTCTGTCCAAATGTGGTATGAAATGGAAAGGATATACCGATGATGGTCCATAATCTTGAATACATAACATCAGCATTCTATAACAGGTAACTTTCTTTTTTTTACTAGTACTATAGAAAACAAAAATAAAGGTGAAGATTTCAACAGAAGGCATTAGTCCGTGGAATCTTCTTCTTTCATCATGTTTACAATGTTCATTGCTTCATCATCCATACTATGTGATGTTAGGTAGACCTGGAAAGGAGATAGGTATAAAGGATAGCTTACTCGTACAACATTATTGGTATGATAATGTTATTATCATTGGTGTATAGAACTCACATACCATCCACCAACAATCAAAGTGCTAGCTCACCCCCCCCCCCTCCAAAAAACAAACAAATAAAATATAAAAATAAAATTGAAATAAAATCTACATATTATTAACCTACAATCAGACAAGGCGGCAATATTTTCAAACATTTGCTTGTATGTACAAATGCAAGGGAGGGGGGTCAAATTGACCCTCTATCCCCATTACATGAGGGTAACACCTATAAAAAAATTATTACTTTTTTTATGTAGTTTTAATGGACATGTCTTTTTTCCTCAATGGGTATTACACTGTATAACTCAAATTTCCATTATCCTTCTTGAGTGTTTTGAATCAAATTGAAATCATACAAAGAGACCATTGGCGTGTTTTTAAGAAGCGGTTTTGGGTTTGAAGTGATTGGTCAGAGGAGGGGATGATTTGAGGGTGACATGACATATGCTCCTGCGACAATTGCTCCGGTCTTAATATCTTGGAAGGCATAGTAGTGTTAGGATTGTGATAGAGTTTTTGGTTCAGAATATTGTCATGATTACGATTAGGGTTTATTTAGTTTTTTGAGATTAGGTTTGATGTTTCGTTTAATGTGTAGAGTTTCCATCGGAGCAATTGTCGCCGGAGCAAATGTCATGGAACCGATTTGAGAAGAAGCAAGTGGAGGAGAGTAGGGTGAGGATGGAGGATGCACTCATGCAGAGTGGAGGGAGGGAATAAATGGTCTAATGGTAATTTCCAGAAATGTAAGCCAGGAGAATCAGGCACCCCCCCTTCAACAAGGAAAAAAAAAGTGGATTTAAAAAACAGGACTACATTTACTCACCTTGAGAAGTTCGATGCCCGTTGAACCATGAGCAGACGGTGAGACAGGGTAGTAAAAATGAAATACGTTCACAAGTTTGATGGCATCTGGTATCCTGCATTGAAAACAATCATTATAAATGCTCAAAGATCATATAAAGGGACTGAGAAGCATTCAAACTTTGAAGTTGATCAAAAAGAAGAGAACCAAGAATTGTTTAAAATCTCATTTCATTCTATAAACAAAACTATGCACTGGCATGAAGATCATAATATAATTGTGTCATAATTGCATGGCATTTGCTACTTTGAATTCAGAAGAAAAATTCTTCAGGAATAAAAGAGTTTCCCCTGCAAGACCAAGGAACAGGAAATATGTTTGCTTGAACATTCATGTACTGCCTAAATGAAGATAGTAGAGACAAATAAATGCATAAAGAACACATGGGCCCGTATTCTGAAGTCAGGTTTAATTGTTACATAAATCACTAACGGTAGAGATATCATATTTCAGCTCATTTGGCTCTCAAATCATCCATGAGTGTCTAGGAAGTATAAATAGATGATTGTCTTCACCATTGAAGAATCAGGAAAGAGCATAGTAAACATAAGAAACATACAACTTAATAAAAATGTTGACAATCTTGGCTTCCCATAATTTTAGCACAGAGTTAGACCATGGTCTAAGTTAAACCTGACTTCAGAATACGGGCCATGGTCTTCAAGAGAAACAATCTAGAATAAGGGCAGTTGCTGAAGGTGGTCGGGGATCAGCACACATGGGGGAAGAATCAGGAAAGAAGGGGAGTAGGTGGTATGTACAACGGATCCCATGTATATAGGAACTTCTTGGAATATGTCTTTTGCTTTCTTGTTAAAAGAAGTTGTAATCAGGGAAAATTACACAGGGGCCTGGGTGATTTCAACCCCTGGGGCCTGTTGCATAAAACTTTTTACCTGAGAAAACTCTGGTAAAAACTGAAAACTAAGGTTAGTCTGATATCTGCCATTGACTTTAACACAGGGCAAAAACTCCGGTTAAAACAACCTGAGTTTTCTCAGGTAAAAAGTTTTATGCAACTGGCCCCTGAACTGCTTGAAAGAGCCCAGGAAAGTTTTTTTTTTTTTAAAGCCCCTGAAATTATCTGAAGATACAGATTTTAGGAAATCAGCTGTGAAAGGTAACCCTGAAAAAAATATATATATTTTGCATGGTTGTCATGCTCTCGAAAGGTTTATTTCCAATTCGTCTCATGCCAATTCGTCCAATTGCCAACTCCATTTGGTCTACTATCAGTTCATCCACTCACCACATGGCTTACTTTCATTTAGTCTAATACCAATCCATCTAATAACCAGTTGGTTCAATAGCTATTTAGTCCATATACCATTTGGCCTACTTGGACTAAGTGTTAAATTGTGCAAAATGAATGAAAGTGAAATTGATACTAGACCAACTGGTTATGAGACGAAATGGTGATTAGATGAAGTGATGATTGGACCAAATGGTTAAGTAGACCATGTGGAGAGTGGACGAGTTGGCAGTAGACGAATTGGCAATTAACCTTCTCAAAATGTCATCGCTAGAGCAGTTTGTAAAGTGAAGTAAAAATTGAATCAAATGGGGGTCAAAAGTACAAAAAGGTTGACTGCTTCATTGAATTGCTGTTTACAATACATTCTATCAAAAATTCTCAAAAAATACAGTCACAGACGGTGTGTGATACCTAATCTCACTGTTGTGTTATCCATTACAGTTTGCCTTTACCAGCTGAAAGCAAAATTTTTTGAGCCGTCAAAATATTCTTTTACAATCACGATGATTGGCACGACTGACCCAAGATCTGATAAGAACTTAAAAGATCACTACAACACTCTAAGATTTTGACCAAGGTTTGAATCTTGTCACAGCTTGTGACAGTGAAAACTAGGTATTAGTGGGGAACTGAAACAGCCTGAGATTGTTCTTATACCTGTCTGCTCCTATGGTCTTCCTGATGAGATCCTGGAGCTGATCCTGCTTGGCTAGGTGGTGAACTAATCCCATGAAATGCTTTGTTCCTAGAAGGGTCTCATACATACCTTTGGATGATGTGTGTCTGTACACTTCAGTCAAAACCTAAGGTAGGTACAAATTAGTATATTTCTTGAATCCGGGTATAAATTCTAAAAATTGAACAACCTCATAAAAAAAATGTTGCTGAGTTGCTGCTCCTAGATATCAAAGGTCAAATGATCTTCTTCATTCTTTTATAACTTTACTTAATCCTTACTTAACCCTAAAAAGATGGGGGGGGGCTGATTCAGCCCCCCCCTCGACATTTTTCGTGATAAATCCGCCACGCGAAATTTTTTTACCGCTTCGCTCGCTGACTTTTTACTTTCAAGTCTCGCGCAACTTTTGAGACCAAAGTTGTGACCCCCGGGTACGCGGTTCCAAATTACGCAACATTTCGTAAGTGCATGCAGACCCAAAATTACTCAAAAACGTGAATTTGTGTACAAATCCAATGCAAATAGTGTTCTTAGCCAATATTCACAAATGCATCATTATTTTTCCTTTTACTGCTTAAAATCAATTAATTTTATCTTTTTTATGGTCAAAATAAAGTCCCCAACAATTTCCATTGAAAAAACAATAAAAAACAAAAAGTCGAAAGACAAAGAAATACATAAGAAATTTAGAAAACAATAGAATACATAAGAAAATAAATGTGATTTTGAAATTTTTTTAAAATCAATTTGATCAGATGACTATCTTAAGTATGTGAAACAAAAATTAGCATTTCAGGGGCATTATTTTATTAATTAGAGCAAACTTATGATTTTATGCATAAATTAGCATAATTAATGAGACATGAGATTTTTTGCAGAATTTATGTTTTAGTTTTGTAGATAATGCCATGGGTAACGCGTGTGTCAATTTTCGTCGCGATCGCGCGGTCGACGGCCGAGATCATAAGGGGGGGCTGAATCAGCCCCCCCCCCCCGTCTTCTTAGGCGTCGAAATAGCCCAGTCTATTTAGGGTTAAGTTTCTTGTTTTTCTAAGCATGAAAGGTTGCGCAAGCTTGCTCTGTGTAAAAAACTGTCACATTAGCCTATCTCTTAACCTTTGTTAAGTCTGGCTGGTGTGATTATCTAACATTCTTGTTCCATTATTAATTTCAATCTACCAATTATGATATATTATTAACTGTTTTATGTCATAATTAAAAGAAAAATACTGTGTTATTAATTTCTAAGTATTGAGAAAGCAGATTTAGGAAGATGACATAGAACTAAATACTTAAAGCTAAGGAAATATGTACTATTTAATTAAAAATCTTCTGCCTATGAAACACACATTCCATTTTTTCTTTAGTAATCTTTACTCATATACAGTATTCTATTTTAGAAGACTAATTGTAAGCACAAAGCTATTCCAAACACAAAAAGGAGAAATGGAATAAATGAAAGCATATAATACGAATGTATCATTTACAAATCCAATATCAATTGAAAAAAAAATATGAATGAACAAAAATTGCTTAATAAAAGTACTTACGTGTTCATGTTCTGGTAGTGGTTGCTTTATTTCCATAAGATGAGAGAGAGAATCTAAGATGATTACATGGCGTGTATCCAAGAGCATCTGAAACAGTAAGAAAGTTAATTCTATTGAAAATGAAGTCAAATTAATAAATCTATAAAAAAATGCTTTCAACAAATCAGCAAATATACCACACTACTAGATTGATAACTGATTTTACTAAAGAATAACTATTATGAACAATTATATCATGCATTATGGACCTGATGTTTGGAATTCCCTACCTACTAGTACTAGGAATATATTATCAATGCATTCATTCCAAAACGCATACTTGTCTCTAAGATGTAATTTTTTAGCAAAACACATTTTGTTGTACTGTACATTTCAAACTTAAAGATTGATATAATTTCAATTATTGTTACGCCTCACACACTCCTTGTAAATATTTGTAAATAGTTGTGGCACATAATAATTTGTTTTTGTTTGTTTTTGTCTGTTTTTTTCTTCCTTCCCTTCGTTGTGTAATCATTAGTTTTGACTTTTTAATATCCAAAGGTCTGACAACAGCTCAAGCATCTGCTTATTTTGTCATACCACTGCATGTCTGCAACCTTGTTATAATCAGTTATGTAAATTATACATTATTATTATGTAAAATTTAATGTATTCAATTTTGTGATGATAACACTATGTACATTGCCATGACATGCAGAAACGAATAAATAATCAGTTAGTCTTTAATATGCCATTAATAATCATTCAAACAATATTATCAAAGAATGAATGAACGAATGAATGAATAAATGAATGAGTGAGTGAATGAATGAATGACTGAATCAATGAATGAATGAATCAATCAATCAATCAATCAACCAACCAACCAATCAATCAATCAATGAACAAATGAATGTTTCAATCATTCATTTTAATGAATAAATCAATCACTCAATCATCCCATTAATAATTCAATCAATAAATCATACAATAAATCTATTCACTCTTCCATACTAAAGATGATATGAAGGAGATATCTTACATCAATCTGAGAATCTCTCTTAGTTTTGTCTGGTATGTGTAGAAGGCAAGCCAATGCCTCTGCATGCATATCAACCCTCAGAAACTGACAGCTTAGTCGTATGAAATCAAGATCGAATGGAACTGGACACCTAAGGTAAAAAGAAGATAGATGAACACATTGTTATATTTAGGGGATACCTGATGATGGAACAACATTTTCTGATTTAAAAGAGCATAATTATATCAGCAGAAAATCATATATCTTAAGTTTTTAAAATGTTTGTCGTCCATTCATCTCATCTGGGTCAAGTGCTGAAAAATATATGTAGGGGAAGGCGGGGTAAGTTGTGACAGTTTTTGCTTTTTGCATGTTAGAATTGATATGATTAAAAATCTTGTCGAAATAAGTACCTTGCCTTAAAATTTAATTCTTCCGGAATATTTTCCACCTATATATAACTTTCTATCCCCACACTGAAAGTCATCGTGACCTTTGAAAAAAACGATGTCAAATGGCTCAACTTGCCCCATATATGGGGTAAGTTTGAGCCACCTTCTGGGGTAAGTTGAGCCACAAAAACTATGTATAAAATGTATGAGGGGAGAACCAGCATATCAATCTTTTGTTTAAAGTCTTTTCACTTGCTAATTCTCCATAAATACTAACATCCTTTAAAAGGAAAAGAGCAGCCATGTAAATTAACTCCTTTCAGCCAGCATTTCAATCGATTTTTATGGTTTGTTTGTTTTCTAAGATACATTACCATAGGAATTACCATGGCTCAACTTGCCCCATGCTGTTTGGCTCAACTTACCCCAGTCCGAACTTAGTGCGATAATTTTGTATCCACACATTTATTATGCATCCATCATATAAAAGACTATGACAAGAATGAAGATCCATACCTGGACTAATAATGTTGTTATCATGTCTTCATTATATTTAAAGACGTGTGTGTTTATAAAGCACTTATCTATTTCACACTCTTTTTTACTTTTTTGGCTGAAATTCATATTTTACCCTCTAAAAAACTACTTTTTGTTTCGAAGTTGAAAACAATATGGTGGGGTTAGGGGTTATGCTATGGGTCATCAATACATAACACCACCACAATGTCTGACTCATTCATTATTGGCCTGGGGCTGGTGGCTCAACTTGCCCCTATGCTCAACTTACCCCGCCTTCCCCTACATATTTTTGCTGATGGAATATACTGCCATGACTTGACTGGAAACAATGACCCTTTGTTTGAAAGGCAAGAATCAGAACCATAATGCTCAGACATTCCACACATAGATACAGCAGCACAAGACCACATGACTTGGTCAAGTCTTTCGGATGGTGACGTTAAAGGTAGGTCCAAGACGTAAATAATCATATCTGATTGATACACGTCTGACAAAACTCAAATACACATACCTGATTTCTTACCAAGTTAAGAGACAATTCACAACTTTTGCTGAATAGGTATAGATACTTTTATCATCACCATCATCATCATCATCATCATTTTCATTTCTATTATTATTATGCAAATGAAAGATTCTCACTTACTTCTGTACTAATGAGAGTACATTCCTACACCTCTGGGCCTGTTCTTCGGTCAGTGGGGTACAGACTGCAAATAAACATCAGAATATTGAAATGCTGGCTAAAACAGCAGCCTAAGGTCAAACCATACATATAACCAATTACATTTCTGTACGTGGAATCGGAGTGGAAACAGATGTAAAGGCCTGGTCCCACTGGCCGACAGACACAAAACGTATTCATAATGGACACAGTGAACAAGCACAATTTTGGGGTGGCTCTATCCGTTTTCATCCGCTCCAGACAATGGAATAAAATGCATGAACGATGAAATCACAGTGGATGGATGCTCAATTGATATAGGGCGTATGAAACGCGTATGCAAAGAGTACCCAAAGGATACATAACGTTTTCCAACGGATGGCAATATTCTTTTCTGTTTTACATCCTCTCCGAATCTGTAAGGGCAGTGGGACCAAGCCTTAAAGAGTGGAAATCTATAATTCAGTGAAAACTGGATCTCAAATCTAAGACGAAAGTTACAGCATTTTGAAGTTTAGCAATCATGAGAGATATGCAGAAAATATGCTGTATGGTTACTGATTATTATAAAAAGTAAACAAAGTGTTTCACATCTTAAGAGAAGAATCCGTCAGAACTCAAGAAAAAGAAAGAAATTGTGAAAAAGGGCTGCACAATATGACAATAATATCAGATATTGTAACAATGAAACTTCAATGAAACAAGGATATTGGATCAATAATGATAGATCACACCAGGGTTGTAACAAGTCGAACATTTTAGGTCGAATCAAGTCAGTTAAGAGTTCAAGTTAAGTCAGTCAAGTCACTGTACAGATGTCTATGGGAAGGAGTCATGGATTGCTGCTTGAGTCACTGATAGGCGTCTCAGGTTGTGATTTGATTTAGACCCTGCATCACATCTCACAATGTTTTAACTCTTTGCCCGCTGTGTTCGAATAGGGTCACAAACAGCAGACTGCCAAGTTCAACTCAAGTCACAATACACACACATACACAATAGTGATGTGTGCATCACTTAGTACTGTGTAAGTACAAAGATTTTTTTTACAATAAACCAATCAAAAACCATTGTGAGCTGAATTAGCCTACTCCATGCAAAACTCATTTTAATATTGCACCTTGAAATAAATGTGGCATAGGAGTGATTTTTGTCAGTGGCAGGCAAAATTTAAACTGTCAGGGTTTTCATGTGTTTCAGAGGCCTTGAAATGCTATAAAACCCATGCCCAATCTCCATTATTCAAAATCAACCCACCAGAGTCACAGAAAGAGGGTCATAAACAGGTCATTTCTATTACGATTATGTTATTCTCCAATCTCCTTATAGTCGTAGCTGAAAAAAGTGGTAGGTAAACATTGTCTTGACACTGTTTGACATATATCAATTGGGGACAATGCATCTATTGCAGTTGTTACAGCAATCAATAATAATACTACATGTACCAAAATACATCATAATCGCCTCAATCAAAGCAATTTTTAGACCAGAGTCCCGTTACACAAAGGTGATTGATCGTACGCTTGATTTTCACGATTGATTGTACATTTTATTCAATGCAATCAATCACAGAAAAATGTTCTATGATGATTGCTATGCTTTGTGTTACGGGCCCCTGATTATGTAAGACGGTTTATTTCCGATTCGTCTAATGCCAATTTGTCCAATTACCAACTCGTCTACTATCATTTGGTCTACCGTCAGTTCGTCCACTATCCTCATGGTCTAATTGCCAATTCGTCCACTCACCATTTCGTCTAATAACCAGTTGGTTCAATAGCCATACCATTTGGTCTAATTGGACTTGGTGTTGATTGTGCAAAATGAATGAAAATGAAATGGATATTAGATCAAATTGTTATGAGACCAAATGGTCATAGACAAAATGGTGATTAGACGAAGTGATGATTTTTGGACTATATGATTATTGGACGAAATGGGTGTTCAGAGATGCCAAGTTCAAAGACCAGCTATGCGTGAGATTTTCTGTGAATCTGAGTGAGATCACAGACATTGTGTAAAATGTATATGGGGATAGGCTGTGATAGTTGCATGAGACAGAGATTTAAGGGGATGAACAAGAGTCCAAAATGCTTGAGCCTCACGCATAATGCGTGAGACTTGGTAGCTCTGGGTGTTAGACGGAGAGTCGGACGGAATGGCGTGAGACTATTAGACCATGTGGTGAATGGACAAGTTGTCAGAAGATGAATTGGCAATTTACCATGCAAGATGTGTGTTATTTACATTCCGTAAGTAGAATTTCTCCTAGGTCACACACCTTTCTGTGGTTCCAACAAATTCAAATTAGGCACAGTTTCGCAAGAGTCTGCAGAACTAACATATTAAGAACTATATCCCTCGTACTCACTGGACATGAACGGGGTGGCGAGAATGATGGACCAAACCTTGGGCAGGCACTGAACAGACCTTAGCACTTTCAGACCAGCTATCTCAACCAGTACATACTCTAGATAGTCAAGCTAAATCGGAATCAAGAATATTTATGCAAACATATTGTGTTATGTGTTTGTCGACTTGTAAGAATACCTGCATATACTAAGATTAGCTTGAGTGTTCCTACAGATCTAATAGAAAGAATTAGCACAAAATAAATAGAGGAATAAAGAAATTGGTTTAACAGGTAAAGATGCCCTTGTATACTTCATAATGACAATATACATGTAGTTGAGAAAGCGGAGTCAGAAACATTTTCTTTAAAAGTGAAAAGTATGGGATATATACATTATGGCATCACAATGGCCTAGTAAGGACATAGCAGTTTTAGAATTTAATGATGATGATGCACAGCATTTGTATAGCACCATATATCTGTCAAAGACATTCAAAGGCGCATTGGAGGAGCCAGCCAATCTGGGTCGCCTACAAGGGCGCGCACACAGAACTGTGACCCGCAGGTCTCTCCTCCCGATAACTGGCTGGGGGAATGCAGGTGGACCAATACACCGGGGTTTCCCCCTACTCTTATTCGAATAGTGCACTGGGTTCTTAACGTGCAAAGGTGGTAATTCTCCTCTACAAGGGGCCTCCACTTAACGTCCTATCCGAGGGACGGAGTGTTTTCCACTGTAACATAGCCGAAATGATACATGTAATATGTAGGTAAGTTGTGTAAAACTACATGTATATCTATTTTCATCACCCTCTCACTGATTAGTTTTCTTTTTTCTTCAAATGCACTGAATTTGGGTAACTAGTCTCCTTGAAGATTCAAGCAAAGCTCCGAGAACTGTATCCCTCACTGATCATAATCTTGTTAGTATCTTGATTTTTTTTTTTTGGGGGGGGGGGGAATCTTTGGACAAAGCTTACAGGATTTGAGCATCAAATGTTATCTCAAGACAGTGTATGTCACCTACCATTCCAAATTTCTGTATCTGCTGCAGCATGCTGTTCCACAGATGTATGTCATGGATCTCATACTCTAAACACAGCTCTGCAATTAGTCGCACACTCTGGAAGAAAATGAACATATATATTCATGGACGTGAAAGCTTGCTGAAGAATATTCTCAGTTGGAGTTTATGTGGATATACAGACACAATCTCCAATCGAGTGCAAAATTTAAACAGGAGAACATGGGAGGACAAACACAATTTCTGAACACAAACTGATTCCTTCCAACAATATCCAAGAGTATTATACATGTATGAAAGGAATTGAGAACATATTGAGAACATATAAGTAATTTTTATAACTTCTGATGCATAGCTCTAATAATCAAACTAAAATACACCAGAACAAGAAATCTGCATCTATCCAATGCAACCATATCTTTTATTCAGTGGTAAAAAATATTATTTAAAAACTTTATTAGAACTTTAATGCTTTATCCTCTATAGACTAGGCAATTTGATGCCTACTTAAACCTCTAATTACTAATTTGATGAATCAAAGATTATCAAAAAGGGCTTTCAATAACATTGTCCCACTTGTGGCAAAGAGAGACAATTCAATGGATGACATTATTAAACATAAAAAGTAACTGAAAACTCACAATGATAGTTTTCACCCTTCCTATGACTTGATTTCCCTTAAAAAAGCTTATTGACATAACTACCATGAAGTGTGTAAAGGGAAATGAAAACTTTGGAACAAGTAGGCTTGTGTCGAAACAGAAAAATCAAATAATAAGAACAAAGAAAGTTTGAGAAAAATTTGACAAATACCAAGAAAGTTATGTGCATTTAAATATTGTTATCACTAATGCCATGGAGATCCTCCCATTGGAATTGCGACAAGGTTGCGTGATGTCACATGTGAACAACTTTCCCTTTGATAGACTGTAAAATACCCTCAAAATGTCTCTGTTTGCTTTTTCTTATGGTGATACAAACTCTTTATCCATGATGTATTCTTTAAAAATCTGTATCACATGCCCTCCTATAGAAAGAACACATGATGTTTTGATAGATATAAGAGGCAGTTTATGTGAAATATATAGTAAAGTAATGGGGAGAGTTCTTCACAAGTGACATCACACATCTTTGTCGCATTGCCTATGTGAGGATCTCCATAGCATAATGATCACAATATTCAAATGCTCATAACTTTCTCATTATTTGTCTGATTTTTCTCAAACTTTTGTTGAGCTGTTTCTTTCATTTTTCTGTTTTCACACAAGCGATCTTGTTCTAAATGTTTCATTCTCCTTTTATAAGGTTCCTCTACTCACCCTGGGTTCATGGTTGTGGTTTTTCCAGAGACCCCTGACCAGGCTAGCCTTGTTGGATGATGTGAATGTACTAATATCCATGGCAATATTCAGAGCTTCAAACTCACTAAGGTACACCAAATTCTTCAAGTATTCCCTGATGAATTAAATTAGATGAGACAGTCATTTGTAAACACCCCAAATACAAATGACCCTCAATCCTAAAAAAATCCTAATATAATTGTGACTAATAATCGACTTTACATTCAAATGCTTGTTAGCACCAAGAATTTTAATCTACAAATATCAAATTTCAGCTTTTGATGATTGGAGCAAAAATGATTTAGCACTTTTTGAGACCATATCTTCTTTGCCTTCCATAGATGAATAGGTCTGAATGGGATGCGCAGGACAAGCCACCATAAATATCATGAACTTGAAATAAATACATTTATTTTTTTATTCACCGACTTTCTGATAAATTTCTGATGAAGATACATTACATTTAGGAAAGCATATCACGAAGCAAATAATCAGTGATTCCCCCCAAAGTCTGTTACAGTTACTGAAACCCTTGCATCCGATTGGCTTAGAGCATGATTTATTATTCACTGATGTTCCAAAAATTTCTGAGTCTACAAACAATTCAGTTCAGTTTCATTTATTTCACACAGAGATGCCAAGTTCAAAGACCAGCTATGCGTGAGATTTTCTGTGAATCTGAGTGAGATCACAGACATTGTGTACAATGTATATGGGGATAGGCTGTGATAGTTGCCTGAGACAGAAATTTGAGGGGATGAACAAGAGTCCAAAATGCTTGAGTCTCAGGCATAATGCGTGAGACTTGGTAGCTCTGTTCACATCTCTCATAAAACATTGAAATAAAAGATACAATGTATAAACATAATCATACAAATATACACGATAGATAATGGAAAAAAGGTTTGGCTTAAAAAAAAACTAAGAAGAAATACACGAGAAATCAATTGTAAAAAAAACAGATAGGAGTGAATAACATTAAGTAGCAGTGGATGTGGGGGATCAGCAATAAGACATTGGCCTGTCTAGGTTGATCCCTTGTATACTGCCAAAAAAGATCAAACAGATTAGGATTTAATGGAAATAGAAAAGAATAGAAAACAACAAAAGCAAAGATCCTACACCAAATGGAAAAAAAAAATGATCGGAGGGGGGGGAGGGGATTAACATGCAAAGAGTAAAATTTACCTAATGTGACAAATTGTTACCTATATATGTAACATGCAAAGAGTTAAATTTACCTAATGTGACAAATTGTTACCTATCTATGTAACATGCAAATAGTTAAATTTACCTAATGTGACAAACTGTTACCTATAATTGTAACATGCAAAGAGTAAAATTTACCTAATGTGACAAATTGTTACCAATATATGTAACATGCACAGAGTAAAATTTACCTAATGTGACAAATTGTTACCTATATATGTAATATGCAAAGAGTTAAATTGACCTGTGACAAATTGTTACCTATATGTGTAACATGCAAAGAGTTAAATTTACCTAATGTGACAAATTGTTACCTATATATGTAACAATTCAAACAATATTTTATATTTCCTTTTGAAGTTACTTAAGGTTGGGCATTGCTTCATAACTTGGGGCAAAGATGCAGCACAATACATTGGTTTTCAATTTCATTCATCTTTTCCTCTTTGAAAGACTGATATGCCACAAACTCAAAAAACATCCAGGTTTCCCAAGTATTGATTAACATTCCCTTTAATTCTGTACTGTACCTGAGCTCACTGACAGGTAGCTTGGAAACCTTAGAGATGATGTCATCATCGGAAAGTGAGAAGAGGCAACGAAGTGCCCTCACCTGACATCCCGTAGTGACGTGAGTTGAGGTTTGCTAGAAACAATAAACACCAACATTTATAATTGTTCCATGGAATAAGAATGCATCATTTAAATTGCATTTCATCACATCTTCTTTATACCACCCCCCTAAAAATTCATTATTTAAAAAAAATGCCACAACTTTCATTATTACACAAAAAAGCTCAAAAGAGTAGCAGAGATGCTGATAACAAATCATGTCACTGTTTTTTCACAGGTAAAGAATTGATTTGCTATCAAATCGTAGTGGGGTCTATGGAAACAAGTACAATATCAATAAAAATACATTACAAACTCCTCTACCAATAAATCTATATGAATTTTTCAAGGTATTATTCAGTCATTCTCCTGATTTAAAGGTTGTTTCTATGGATAGGAAGAATATCTCGTTCACTCATAAGAAAAATCAAAGCTGACATGAATACAATAAATTCAAATCCCTTGTTAAAACTGCCATAGTTCTGCATTAATGATCTTAAAATTTATCAGTTCAAGTGAATCATTTATACGTGACGAGTGGGAGAGAACCAACGGAGGTCAAAAGCAAAAAGTGGATTTAACACGGTGAAAATTACCTTGAAAGCAACGTTTAATAAGAAGAGAATGGTGCTCTCAGGCTTCTGACGTTGCAGCAGATATTTCAATCTGAAAATAAAATGGAAAGAAAGAATACATTCAGTCATATTATAAATCATGAATATTTTTTCCATCATTAAGTATCATATTCTTGCCATATACAGAGCTGCCAAGTTGTATTTTGCATTTTCAGTATTCTTATCCCCCAAAATCAGTATTTTGACCAAAAAATCTGTATTTTTACCATGAGATAAATATGCATGCATAATGGCAAAGTTCGATCACTTCTTACATTATTTTGCGCCCCACACCGTCGCACACGAGACCGAAAGCTTCAGTCTAGATTTTGGTTGTTCCGCTGAACTGCGTTGGCTGACTCACCCATACATAGACTGAAGAATTTGGAGGCCCGTACGTACAGACAACGTATTAGCAGTAACGTTAGATCTAACATTCGACGGAAACCTGTTTTTTTTTCGATCGTTTTTTGCAAATAAAATCATAAAATATCACATTATGAAAAAGAAATTGCATCCATATTTACGGAAAAATGTATGAAATTCAGAAATATCGTACCTTAGACCGCAGTTACGGCTAATTCGTTTCAAATTATGATCGAAACATCGTCATCTTCGATCCTTCCGTCGGTCAACGTAAGTTGCCATCTTGGATGACGTCATCATCCTTACAGACGTATTTACCAGTCGCAAAATATCGCGATTTGAGCCGCTGCTTTGCGCTTGTAAACTACGTGCGTGCCCTCGGAACTTGTCACCCGCATATGATTCGCCAGGATATCGAAAATTCTAATCGGAAAGCCTTGATGAAAGCATAACTCATTGAACGTAGAGGGCAGCAACACACGGAATACCTTTTCTTCTCTAATTTGTTTTTCCCGTATTTTATCATGAAAAAGCGTACTGCCGTATTTTAAATTGATTTCCGTATGAAATACAGAAAATTCGTACTACTTGGCAGCTCTGCATATAGTTTTCATTTTTGAAGCAGAAACAGTACACTTTACTGTGCGCTGCCTGCGCCAGCGCGTGACGTCGAAATTAGAAATTTTGCCTGTTTCAAGCAAACCGATAGATGGTGCACCAAATTTTGCATGCACTCCAGATAATTTCAACATTCAAGGTGACTGTAGATAACTGCTGAAGGAAAATGAAACTTTTGGAACAAGAAAGCTTGTGTAAAAACAAGAAAAATCAAAGAAACAAATCAACGAAAGTTTGAGAAAAATCAGACAAATAATGAAAAAGTTATGAACATTTGAATATTGCGATCACTAATGCTATGGAGATCCACTAATTGGCAATGTGATAAAGATGTGTGGATGTCACTTGTGAACAACTTTCCCATTACTTTAGTATATATTTCACTTAAACTGCCTCTTTTATCACATTTATCAGTAGATCATGTATTCTTTCTATAGGAGGGCATGTAATACAGATTTTCAATGAATACATTGTGGATAAAGAGTTTGTATCATCATAAGAAAGAACAAAGAGACATTTTGGGGGTATTCTATAGTCCATCAAAGGGAAAGTTGTTCACTTGTGACATCACACATCTTGGTTGCATTGCCAAAGGGAGGATCCCATAGCATTAGTAATCACAATATTCAAATGCTCATAACTTTCTCATTATTTGTCCGATTTTTCTCAAACTTTCTTTGTTCTTATTCTTTGATTTTTCTCTTCCACACAAGCCCACTTGTTCCAAAGGTTTCATTTCCCTTTAAATTGAAAGATGAGCAAAAAGCAAAACATCTTTAACTTGATTGGTCAAATCTTATCACATGATTCAATTTACACCAATCAGACATACATATTCCAAGTATGTGTAATGCAATATATATTACCTCATGAGACTTCTTTCTCCTTCTGGAATCTCATCCTCGACAGACGAATCAAAGTTAAAATTCATTGTCTACGAGAGAATGAAAGAAAGAGAGATTCTCACATGATTATAAAGCCTGTATTTTAAAGTCTAGTCTAAATGGTTTTAGCCTGGGATTAAACAAATGGGCCCGTATTAAATTTGTATGGGAAGCCAAAAGTATCAATTTTTTTTATTAAGTTGTACGTTTCTTATGTTTACTATGCTCTTTCCTGATTCATCGATGGTGAAGACAATCGTCTATTTACACTTCCTAGACAATTATGAATGATTTGAGAGCCAAATGAGCTGAAATATGATATCTCTACCATTAGTGATTTATGTAACAATTGGCTATCAATAATTAAACCACAACTTCTAACCTGAGTTTAAGTTAAACCTGCTATCAGAATATGGGCCATGGTGGCTAAATGCAACACTTTATGACAGTAGGCACATCAACATCAGATGCATGATAAATGATTAATAGCCTTCTATGTAACCTAATAACTTTAATTGTCTTGGAATGATGATCATTTTCTTGGACATTGAAGCATGAGAACAGAATTTAGTAATCAAAAGGAGATGACATGCACAAACTTTCAATACTTTAGGCTATCCTTGGTTAGAAATATATTAACATAGATCAGAATACAAACAAAAATGCATGAAGAACTTTGATCTATTTCACAAATCAGCTTTTTTATTTGGTTAAATGCATGTAAAGAAATACTTGAGTGTAATATAATTCCTGACATATATCAGTAATTATGATTACAATGAAAGTAATACAAAGAAAACATACATAGAGCCATCATATGATAGAAGCAAGATCAATTATTCTACAGGAAAGCCTTTAAAGGATGTTGAAAGCTGAATGCTGATATCAACTTTCTCCCTCTTCCAATCTCTATCTTTATCATACACCATAGCATAAAGGCCACCTCACACCTTACAACCCGACTGGTCTGCGACTGAGTGAGGGAAGATGTGACGTCACAGCTCTTGTCAGCTTGAGCGTTGCAGACCGGTCGGAGACAAGACACAAGGAAAATCGTAAGGATTTGACATGTCGAATCCTTATGACTGGATCGCAAGCTCAATCCAACTTCCAGCCAATCAGACAGCAGAGTTGCATGACGTGTATATGATAAACAATGTGCATGCGCAGTAGTAAGTGCACTTTCTCAGTTGCTATGGCAAAAAGCGCATGCATGAGTCGCAGATCAGATCACAAGGTGTGCGTTGTCGAGGCTTATGACTACCTTGCGATTCATCTCCCCTCACTCAGTCGCAGAACAGTCGGGTCGGAAGGTGTGCAGTGGCCTTAAGTTTGATTCAATACCCCCCACCCCTCCAGGTTGAAGCCTCTGGCATTATAATCTAATTATGGTAGCGTATGGTATAGTTCTATAAAGGCTCCCCATAGCATTAACATACAAACAAAATAGTGCATGTCCATTCTCCATATTTCGATATTCTCACAGAGCTATCAACCTGAAGATTCATTTCAAAAGTTGAAAATTAGTATTTTGGTAAGGATATCATTATTTTCAAAGAAATACCATAAGAAAAGAACATTAAATGAAACTTTAAAAATCAGTATTTTACTCAAAACCATCAGAATTCTTCTTGTTTTTCAGTACTAAATACTGAAAATGAGTTCTACTTGGTAGCTATGTTTTCCGATTACCATGAAACCCTACCGTGTCTTCCTGTTTGCTGGTGGCTGGTTGGGGCATCCATTGTTCCATCAGATGAATACGAATCTTCTCTAGGTTACTGTTGTTTATCTTAGCAATTTCTTCCACTGCTGTATTGATGTCTGAAGAAAAGAATTTTTAAAAATACACTCAGAATAAAGTAAACATATTCAATGCTGTAGAATAATAATATAGGGTATTTATATTGCGCACATATCCACCTTGTTAGGTGCTCAAGGCGCTCCTATATTACCCGGCTGAGCTAGGCATTCATAGCGCACACAGCTTTTTAAGGAATTACTTCCTACTGGTACCAATTTACCTCACCTGGGTTGAGTGCAGCACACTGTGGATCAGTTTCTTGCTGAAGGAAATCACGCCATGGCTGGGATTTGAACCCACGACCCTCAGTTTCAAAGTCCGAAGACTAATCTACTGGGCTACAATGTTCCAATGTTAGAAGTTGCATAAGTTCTTTTTTTCTAAATTAATGTTATCGTTTTTGGCAATCTTCTTACACTGATGTATTCATGTCTGAAGCATAGAACAAATACAAAATACTAGTACAAAGAATATATTTAAAATACTGTAGAAGTTGCATAAGTTTTGTTTTTTTCTAAATTACTGTGTTTATCTTAGATATCTCTTCCACTGCTGAGTTAATGCCTGAAGCATAGGATAAAAGTAAAATACAAAGAATGAAATAAGCAATAAAGAATATTGATTAATTTTTTCTTAATTACTGTTGTTTATCTTTCTTAGCAATCTTCTACACTGATGTATTAATGTCTGAAGCATAGAACAAATACAAAATACTCGTACAAAGAATGTATTTAAAATACTGTAGAAGTTGCATAAGTTTTTTTTTTCTGCATTACTGTTATTTATCTTTCTTAGCTATCTTCTACACAGATGCATTAATGTCTGAAGCATAGATCAAATGTAAATTACTATAGCATATTCAAAAGAATACTGTAGAAATTGTATTAAGTGTTTTTTCTAAATTACTGTTGTTTATCTTTGCAATCTCTTCCATGGATGCCTCAATGCCTGAAGCATAGAATGAAAGAATGAAGAAAGAATATTTAAAGGAATACTACAGAAATATTTAACATAGAAAATAGAAACTCTAGCTCTCAAATGCAGAATTATATTACATACAAACGGTGTACATGACGATTATAAAGAAATAAGAAATTTAATTTTATAAACTAAGTCACAAAATCATATCCATTTTCCCCAAGAGTATATATTGCTGAGCCCTTTTCATTGTATTCTTTGTTAACGTTACCCTAGTTGAATCTTTTGGAGCTACAAGAATCTATCATAATAAAAAGAAATTTGACAATCAATTGTAAATAACATATTTTGCATAATCTTCAGGAGGAGAGACCTGCGGGTCACAGTTCTGTGTGCGCGTTCTTCTAGGCAACCCGGATTGGCTGACTCCTCCAAAAATGCGCCTTAGAAAGTCTTTGACAGACATATGGCACTATCATCATCATCATCTTCACTAAAATTTTCAAACTTCACCATTGTTTTACTTATGGAAGTTTGACTTTTAGAGTTATGCTCCGTTAACCCATGATAACCTGAATTTGTTGCAATAAAATGATGACCAGAGCCAGAATTTACTTCAATATTTGGATGAAGTTAATCTTTAATTAAATTTTGAACCTGACCTGGTAGGTTGAGATGATAACCCTGCATACGTTGTTCAATACTGGGATGTTCGTAGAGTTTAAAGATTAGTTTAGCGGGGGTAGCGATCATTTGGGTATACTGAGGTTCAGCCAAACCGTGCCTCCGAAGTGCTTCCTCGGTGCAGACGGCTCGGAGCTCGGCAACCAGACGTTGGTGAATGACGCATGCCTTCTGGTGGTCGGGGGTCTGACAAAATTGAAAGTTAGCCAATTGGCTTCTGAATTCCAGACAATCCATAAAATAATCAACTTTTTTGTATGTCAAACACTTCATTTCTTGAACTACCCTAATCACAATTTCTCAGAACTAGAACACAAACATATACTAGTAATTAAAAAAATGTCTCACATACAGGGGGTCAGACATTCATATATTTTACAGAATTGCTTTTGTAAAAATCAGTCTGATTTGGACAGGGCCACCTGGTTTCAGCCACAGATCTTTCATACTATAGACTATCCAACTTTAAATTGTGACCTTCTGTATGATTGGTCAGACAGTCTATTAAGATCAAAGTTTAGTTTCCCTCGCATTGCTCTACATATTGGTACATATGTTAAAAGGTAATAAACTGAATTTTCTAAGTGCTGGAATTTAGAAAGCTGAGTATCTGAGACTCCTATAAGCAGTTCATTATTACAGTGTAAGTGACTGAATAAAAATGCATGAATGAGTCTGTGGTTGACTTATCCAGAAAATGTCTTTTTTCCAATTCTTTATAGTCCAATGGCTGCTGCTTTACAAATGTTATTTACATGAGCATTAAAGCGTTCATACCCCTTCTTCACTTAATTCTTGCCATCTACTTGCAAGCCGCTCACACATCTTCAGAGCCATCTCCTTTTGTTTACCTAAAAATTCAAATCAAATATCATGAAATTGTGAGATTTTTGACTTCATCCAGACAGAATTAATGCTTCCTCCATGGTAGATCTGCAACACATTACACACACTCTAAACTTCTGATACTTGAAGAATATCATTCCCATACGCATACATGAATTACATCATGTAATTCTGATTCTTCTTTAGGAGAAGCTTGAGGAGCTGCAATCTCTTTAACATTTGAAAAAAATCAGATCAGATCACCACTGCTCCCATACATGACCCACCAGGGGACCGTTTCATGAAAGAACTTGTCAGACGTTCTTTCTAGTTACCGTGGTAACAGTGTCTCTCAGCCAATCAGTACCGAGGAAAGTTGTCAGATCTGACAACTTGTCGCACAAAATGTAGATGAAACACTTCCCTGATGTCGATCTGTCAAATGTTTCTCTTGAGAACAAGATATCACATGCTTGTGTACACAGTGCATAGATAAAAATGCTTAACTTTAAGAAAATTCTGTCAAAACTATATTTCAAAATCTAAAATAGATTTTGTATTGTCCAAAGATGTACAGTCTCTTCTCTCAGATGACACAAAAATACAAATATTCATTTACGCATGAGCAATCACTGATATTTTTATCCAGAATGTCACATATGGCTTTGTGCAGAAATTAAGGAAATTGACACAATTGAAGGAGCATTCTAAATGGAGTTCTACTAATCAAATGAATTGCTCTTTGCATTCATTTATGATCCCTTACGAATTATGCATCAATTCATATGAATAATTGGAAGATTCCAGTTTCCTTTTGTTTTGTTTGGATGTGCAATTACCCCTAGGATCTTGGGTATCTATAATAATAAAAGAAATACAGACAATGGGAAATTGACTATAATAGCATTTCTTGTTTCTCGCATATTTGGGACTTACCGACTTGAAGTTCCTTAGCAATGAATCTAGCGGTCACTACGGCCATCTCAGGATTCTTAACTTGGAGGAGTATGTTCTTGACCTTCACCAGGGTATCCATGTCCAGTTTACAAGGTGGACGGAACCCCTTTTCATCTCCACCGTCTGTCATAAAAAAAATCAGGTCTTGGTTAAATAATGTAGATTTATTTCATAACAAACATAACTATTATTACTTCTGCAGGTTTCCATTTCGGAGAACGAATCATTGGTTTCATAGTGTATCATATAAATATATACTTTCTTGGTCCTGAAAACGATCATCTAAACTTAACATTTTGGCAACTATGTTCTTGCAGTGAATAAGACAAACTATAATAACCTTTGCGCTGGAAAGAGATACATCAAATTCCCCTTGGAATTTATAGTCAGTCCTGTGACTTACATTCACATCATGAATAATAATGAATCCAGGAGAGAACCACATTACGTTTCCTTCAACACAATCTAATCTCAAGTACATAAAATTAACCTTCCTTACCCTTCATCATTATAATATTAAAACATTCTGCATCTATCAGTATTTAAATCGTCAAACTTGAAAACATTGCTTCAGTCCTTTTTTCACCTGGGTCCGTTTTCACAAAACCTGAATATCTCCAGTTATCACCCATTAATATTGCCAACAATACACGATTAGATGAATACTGCATTAATGAAGGTTTATGAATATAGGCCCTGGGGACTAAAAGTATTTGTTTTATTTTTACTCTCTTTGTGTTACCATAATTGATTTCCTTGGATAAGTTTTGGTTGTTTTTGTATATTATTAATTTGTTAATTTCAAAGTTGTTTTCTACAAATCCATTAATCCTCAATCACAGCCTTGGTGAAAATGGCATTTTGCTGAATGTGGGCAACTGTAACAACAATAATAATAATTAACATTTCTAGAGCACCTCATACAATTTTTCTAATTAAGCGCTCCGCAGTATTACCTCGGCTTTAGCACGATTACCCTAAATGGATGCTCAAGCATTCAAGGAATTCCTTCCTACCAGATACCCATTTACTACACCTGGGTGGAGAGTGGCAAATGTAGATAACTGCCAAAGGACACAAGTCCTTCAATGGGATTTGAACCCCAGACCTTGTGGTTCAAAGTCTGGATTCTTCTCCACTGCACCACATGTCAATCCTGTACGCAACTTGCCTGTACATTGATTTTTTTCATAAAAAGTCAAGCAAACAAACCTGTATCAGTAAGATCTTTCTTTCCTTGATGATTTCTGGCTTTAATTATATTCTGAATGGTCGTCACGTAAAGCTGATCAGTAGAAAGCTGGTGTAGCAAAACAGAAAGAGAAAAAGAATACATTAGGATCATGTCTCTTCAAGAGTAGTACCAAAGAAAGCTACCATGATATAATAATAAGGTGGTTTATGAACCACGAGTGATTTCGCGACCCTGATTTTGACCCTTAGATGACCCTTGACCTTATCATTCTTATGAAAACATGTGTGGTATTACCCAAAGGTTATTTGTATTTAGTGTAAACACAACTGATGTAGAAATAAAGAAATGAGAGCAAGTTGAATTAAAAAACTTTTATGTTTTTGTAAAGTACTAACAGATCGACGGACTGACAGAAAAATTGGCTACTAGGTCTCTGCCAAACTTCGTTCAGGCAAGACAATAATAATATGAACATTGTAATGCAAAGGTATCCATCATAAGATGTTCATGGTGTAAAGAATTTGAAACATATCAAAGAGAGATAAAAATTACCTTAACTGGAAAGCTTGTCAGAATAAACAGTTTTTTTTTTAAGACGCCAAGGTAAGCAATATCAAAGATGATTTGTATTGATTGGTTGAAAAGCAATGATACTTTGGTAACTTTATTGCAATGTGAAAACTGTGATATCTTTTAGGATTTATGAAATGGGCTAAGTTCCATTCAAAATTGACATGGAAGGAATCCTATGGTGTGTGCTCCCCCCCCCCCCCTGCCAAAAAAGAATGCTACTCTCAAGCTAAAACAATGATGAATAATTATCAGCTGATCTTCAAGCCACCTCCTCCCATGATATAATAGGTTAACATAGTATTATAATATATTACATTATTACCCTTTCTCCATTCTGATACAACAAGCATACTGTTGTTTATGGGGGAAATATTGAAATGATGGGGAAATAGAACAAATGTTATCTGTTCCTAATCTGTATAATACACCCTTTATCTTACAGCTGAGCTGTATCATAAAGGTAATAATATAAAAACACTTACCCGCAGTACTTCAGCAATAGGGAGAAGCTCACCCAGAGTATCTTCACTGAGTTCACGACCTGAAAGCCAAAATTCACAAGTTAACAAGTGTTTGGTACCGCAAAACCAGAAAATAGCACTAAAAACAAACCTAATGAAGCTTTTCGACATGCACTCATCGGAGTAAAATCGCACAAATGAACTAATCATTAAACGAAACAATGTACAACAGAACCGAAAATTACAATGGACACTAAATGCCGAGCTTTGGTCGGCTGTCAAGGCAACGAGTGTCACGCACAAGCTCGAAGCAGTATATATTCATCTTACTGACCCCATACTGCCAGAAGAAGTTTGTAGGAACCCTTGCATATTTTTAGTTGCTAATGCTTTAACGACTGTTTACTAAGCCTAATTCATAAGTTTACTTGGCCTAATTCATAAATTCCGTAAGGTAACAATAGTCTGCGCCACTTATTTCGGCAGGAATCTCAGGAGCATCTTTTCTCACTTATCCCCACATTTCATGATCACTGACACAAAATAAAAGGGTATGAGGAACAGGTGCTTCAAAAGATGCCTAGTAGAGTTCCCGCATAAACATACAGCACAGATGCTGTTGAGGTGGCCAAGTCAAACTGCACATATTTATTAGAGTACTACTAGACTATTTTTTGTGTGTGTTATTGGATGAATATTACACTTTTTGAGGGTATTCTAAATACTAGCAGCTAAATTGGAAAATCAGAATGAATTATCAGTTTAATACAATCCTGCAAAAAACAATACCCCAAAATGAACACACTCTAAATTATCTCTAAGCAAACAAACAACAGAGAGGTTTTTCTTGTTTTCTTTAGGGATGCTAGTTGGAATTGATCAGAAGGCTTGAAAATCACCTAGAATACAATTTTATTTTGTACACAAAAATGCTAAAATTATTGCCTGAAAATAAATTGCCTGATCCTAAATTCAGGCTTTTGCCATAAGACTGGCATCCCTGTATCCTGTTATCAAGATCAAGTCTAGTCCATATACGGATTTATATCATTATGACTTCCTTGAAAGAGAATATGTGGCAACTATGAATATTTGGCGCAAATATTCACTAATGAATGATATGCGCTAAAACAAAAACAACTATGCATGATTTTTCACTGAGCCATGGGTAAAGACGTATTTCAGAGGTGAATTTATACTGTTGCAGTCCTCTTTCATGAGTTACTATAAAGGTAACCCTGCCTCAGTCAAGTCTTGGGGCCACAGAAAACTATTTGACCTGAGAGAAATTTGACTTAGAAGAGGTATATCACACAGGAATGGCATTATCTGGGGAGCGTTTCATGAAAGGACTTGTCGGACGTTTTATCCGACAAGTACCAGTTTATCCGACAGTTACCATAGGAACAGTGCCTCTCAGCCAATCAGAATCAAGGAAAGATGTCAGATCTGACAACTTGTCGGATGAAAATATTGATGAAACGCTCCCCTGGTCAAATAACTGCTTCCCATTAGATCAACCTATATTTTGTTTAGCAGTATTTCAATCATTTGAAGGACTTCAATAAAAAAAGTAATAAAGGAACTCACAAAGAATTTTCCACTGTCCTCCTTTCAGTAGAGGATGGAATGGAAGTCTTGTCTTGGAAAGCGGTGAAAGCGGTTTTGTAGTAAGCATCAGCTGTACGACAGAAAGAAATATTGAGAACATATGAATAAAAATCTCTAACAAGATGAGAAGTGAATTGGATAACTTATGTCGAATCAAACCTATATATTTTCCCCTCTTAAAAGTTAAGAAAAAAATAATATTAATAATGGTATGCATTAGGTGATGAGAGATTTTTTTCGTAAGTCTTACCAGTAAAGTAAATTTTAAAAGGCACATTAATAGAAGAATCAGACATTATTTTTAAACATTAGCATAAATTTTCACTATTTAACTGTACTTCTATGGTCTTTTAGATAATAAATCACATTTACAATTTAAACCCTAAAAGACCTATTCAGCCCTAGCCCCAGACATTATTTTGTATTTTGTAATTTGTAACACAAGAAGCTCTCTATGCAACATATAATTTTTTTTATTTTGGGCCTTGCACATCCCTTTAAGACCAATTTGTAATGGCCAGGTACATGGTTATAAAGTTTCTGCATGATACACACAATTTTTGCTCACAAAAACATGACTTGATTGACAAACAAATATAGCTTATAGCTAAAATTCCAAACTCTACAATATTTTTTTTTTTTTACTGATCAAAATCAATTCATTTTATGCTCAAAACCTATCAATGAATGTCAAGTGAAAATCCATTGATTACATCCAAAGATAATGGCCCGAATTCACAAAGGAGGTTTAAACCCCGAGGGGGTTTAAACCCCCTCCTAGGTTTTTTAGTCCATGGTTTAAACCCCCTCTCTGTTTCACGAACGATGGTTTCTTTAGTCCATGGTTTAAAATTAAACCATGGTTTAAACCATGGTTTAATTTTAGTCCACGGTTCTGAGCATGCTCAGTAGGGCGTATGTTGTCTGCTACGGTCTTTGCTGACCACGGCAAACAGGGTTCGAAAATCCAAAGTCTGGGGTATAAAATACCGAAATTTGCAATCTCAGTCGATTACATGAAATGAAATTACATTAAAAACTTATTCATTGTTGGATGAGTCGAATTGTATTGTACATCCGCTATTTTTATATACATCACAAAATGCAATAAAAATGAAAATTTGTCTCAACCATTGCGGTCGTCTGCGCGTCGACGATAATCTCATGTCGGTCCCATCCGTAAACATCGATGTCATGTTTTTAATCATTGAATAAATTTAATTCGGCTGAAAATAAAATGACAACAGATATAATATAAAGATTACCCGATGAAACTTGAGGTATGAATATAATTCAACAGTTTCAGTAGTAGTATCTTATCAGATCGATTTCTCTTAATACTTACATTTTTGGTGGCAAGCGGCATTTAATATGAAAATCAGCTGTTGATTTTTGCATGTCTACGATCTCGATCGCTTAGCTTAGCTGAGGCTGAGAGCTAGAGTTATACAACGCGCATGCCCGTGTAGTCGTCCGGCAACCAATATTCTAAAAGTATGGATCTTCTAATGCTTTTTCAGTATAAAAACAACAATCATAACAAAGATTGTCGATCAGCTGTTCTTACGTCATAATCAAAATTGCGAACGACCTTTGAATCCAGTTCCATCGTCAAAAATATCAAAAAAAATTCAATTCAAATGTAAATTCTAGAAAGAACACGTCCCAAAATTTTCTGAAGTAAACTTTATCCTCTAATTTGTTTATTTTCCTTTCTTAAAATTGAGACCGCCCAGATATTTTCCCTAAATCTTGACTTTATTTTGTTAATGGTAATCAAAAGTGCATCCAATAACTCTAGCACGCATAAAAATAAATATTTGTGGATCACTGAAACATTGGCTGAAATCCCTACTTAAAAATAGTTTAGTTCTTTTATGATGGTAAAAAATACAAGATCATTCAAAATCGAAATAAAACATGTATTTGGGACGAGATGACCCGACCTTTGGAAAGATAACCTTTTTTGGGGGGTGGGGTAGTTGTAGCTAGAATTGGAAGTTTATTTCATTCCCCCCCCAAAAAAAAAAATAGAGGTTTATCATATATATTTCCTGAATATTTTTTTTATCAAAATAAATTATATCAATTTCTATTTCTCATTTCAATTTGAAGTGAAAGTGATGAAGTGTTCTCTCTCGTTCTCATAATCTTTCTCTTGTTCCCGCTCATTTTCTTTCTATATCTCTCACACACACTAGCGTACCTACGGGGGGCAGACTGCCCCCCCCCCCCCGACGAGTCACAACCAATGCAAGGGACCTATCCCTGCCCCCCCCCCCCCCCCCCCCGACAAGAAGTTTTGTTTCTTGGCTTGTCCATTTTTTTCTGGTACGAAATCCTTTTGTGATTGAAGACCCCTTTTTTGTCATTTTTTTGCGGACGATTTTGCCCTCCCCCTCTGGAAAATCCTAGTTACGCTACTGCACACATATTCACCATCCTACTACCTTTTTCTCTCTGTCACCCCCTCCCCCTTGCTCTTTCGAAAATGCATCAATAGAATACCTGTAATAAGAAGCATCTTACATCAAAGCAGTTTAAATATTTTAAAGTTAGCTATTTTTTTATTTTGATATTGAAGCATATAATTATTTCCTGTTTTAATGATTGTAAATCATTGTACAACAAAATACATTGGCAAAAAAATATAATGGAGATATTCTCAAATGTCAAATTCATTAGAGTGTACATTCTATAGGCATGTAATATTCTCAGTACATGTAGTGTATTAATCCAATAAACAATGTTTCTCCCCCCACAAAAAAAATATATATATATAAATATATCCATTGCAGGTCATGTATAGATCAAGTTCCAATAACACCTAGCAAAGCCAGTGCATCTACTTTGACTTCACTCCCTTCACGCTTATTTTTTTGTTACTGTGTTGACATTAATAAAAAATAGATTTAATTTTTTAAAGTGATTTTTTTATTAATTTAATTCTCCAATTAATTCATTTTCATACATACCAAATTCTGTTAATAAGTTAGTTTAGATCATTTATGCATTTAATTTTGTTGAAAATCTATATAAATATCAAGCATTCCCAGAATTAAACAATCATCTTTATTTCCCTCAACCATGGAATACGGCAACTTCAAATCCAGCACTGCCTCAAGTTACACCACCCAAACAACCAAGTGCATCTACTCTGATTTCGTTTTCCCATTCTAGGTGAATATTTCTGATAATATATCTGACATCCCCCCCATAATATAAAGAAGGGGGTTCTTATAACAAAAGTGCACAATACAATTTTCCTACTAGTGAAAATCCTTTGAAGCAAGCACTATAAAATTGCATTCTTAATCCTTATTGTAATACATGATTAGAAAATACTCTTGCATATAAGAACTTTAAATAAAACCTAATCAAACATCCTGTCCCCCCCCCCCCTCCACTTCAAATCCATCATTAACTGAAAGACATATCTCAAATCAACCGTGTAAAGAACATTTATCTTTTAAATATTTTATGAAAAAAAAAACATGTTTAATTATCTATTGAAATAAACAGTTCTTAAATTAGGAAATGCATCCTCACAAATTGAAAGGTCATTCTTCTTTTTTATGCTTGTTGCAATTAATACTCAAATAATGATTGCAAATGTGAAAACTCCATGTCCAGTTGAAGCTATTTTGAATAAAAGCTATCTCACATAGTGGACCTCTAAGTACTTCCCAAATCATAATCACATTTTCAAGAGTATTCATCACTTTCCTTGAAACAAAATAATAAAACCCTCCCAACTGAGATGAATGTGACACATTGTTGAAATTTATAAATCTGCAAAAGAACAGAAGTTCATCTATTTCTTTCACCACGAGGACAAATTCTACAAATTAATTTCTGTCTGAGGTATCAAGGAAACATTCCCAGACTGATGGAATTTCTTCAAAATCGCATTCCTCTTCAAGGTAATGTAGTATCATTAAGATTACCATGCCTTTTTTTCCCTTTTCCATTGACCCTTTCTGCCAGAATATTTTTTGGCCAGACTCATATATCAGAAGTAGTTGAAATAGATGTTAAATACTGTAGCAAATGAAACATGATCCCCAAATCAAAAATTCAATTTATGGTTCCGAGAACAATCAGAAAACACAATGTACATTGGTGTCAGAAGCTGAACCTATCAAGTAGAGAGTTACCAGTACGTTAAACAACATACATCTTTGACAACATGATTTATAGTATGTGTTTTACAACTGTACTGTTACTATATGCCATTCAATATTGAATTTTAACCCTGCAGCAATACCACAAACCTTTGTTCTGCAAAATGGAATTTGAATTACCCATCTCAAGGAAAAAAAAATCATCTGTCAGAAGAGTTTGAGCTGGTAGAAGTGCATGCCGTTAGAATTGAAGTTCAATGGAAGAAACATGGTCTCGACTTTATAAAGAGTACAAGATGAGAGTGAAAGAACATGATATGAGATTGAAAGAGCATGAAATGAGATTGAAAGACACGATATGAGCTTGAAGGAGCACAAACTACGAATGGACGTTTTGAATAAAGAGAGGTTGCTGAAGCTAAGCTGCAGGAATCACAGGTTACACCAATCAATTTATTAACAAATAAAGAAGTAAAGTATTCTTCATAAATTTGAATGAACTCTGTGTTTCTATGTTCTTAATGCTTTTGCCATTGTTATAGGAATTCCTCTCCACATGAAGTTGGAAGGGGTATATAAGAAGCATATGGCCCAATCCCCCCGGCTCTTGATGTAGACATGTGTCCCATCAATTGCACCTTTCACTCCTGGAAATCTAACAGTTAGATAGAACTGTCTCCGAGTTGCTTCAACTTCTCTTGTTGTAGGAATCTTCATGTATTGCCTCTTCCTTCTTGCTTTAGCTTCTGACACATTGATGACTGCGATATTGCTGCCTCATCACCATGCATCTTTTAAAATGATCCTGTAAAATAAAAACAAACCATATGGTTGATGGGTGAGGTGATTGTTTTGAGGTAATTTAAACCATTTCATTGAAGCACATACAGATGTTAAACAATGAATATTCATCTTGTACAAATATCATAAAATTTTCTCCAATATATTTTAACAAGTGGAACGCCTTTGGCAGTCTCGCCATCATTATGCGATCCAATATAGCAGCAGTGCTGACTTCAAAAACAACTATTGAATAATTTTTTTTGCCCAAAGCTTTAATGACTTTTTACCTTGAAGTTTTGCACTTCTTTTGATTAAAAGTTAAAAAAAATAATTGGGTTGTACAGTACCCGAACAATGCACCATCAATATCTAATTTCAGCCAAGTCGTCACTAGTGAATTATATTTGTGACATAAATTGAGGAAACAGAATTGAAATTAATAGAGAAGTGACATAGAAGAAGCATTTTTTGTGATATATGAATGAATTTTGCATAAATTAACATTAATAATTTTCTAGTCAAAATTTCAAGTCTGTGTGGAAATTTGGGGACCCTCATGAATATGTAGCTCTACCAGAGGGATGAAAAAAAAAAATCAAAACTGGTCTACAAATACAGAAGCATTTTTGTGATTATGAATTTTGCATAAATTAGCATGAATAAATTTAGCATAAATTAGCATAATTTTATACTCAAAATTTCAAAATTTTGTGTACAAGTTTGGTGAAACTCATGAAGCTCTACCACGGGTTAATGGCAAAATTTATAACTCTAACCTGACATAACAGTTGTAAAAGCAGAGCCTCACTACTGCTGTGGTAGTTTTGGAATTTTTAAATTATGCAATTCATAGGTACTTGACAAGTTGACTGTTTGCTGAAATGATACTCTTATTTATGTGCTCCTTCTCTGATTTCTAGATATTGTCATCAGCTTTATCTGGAGTCCTAAAATTATAGAAACAATCTCAGTCATTTAAATTTAACAGCGCCAAGAAACATTCAATAATCATTTATGAAAAATTAAATTACTTACCCAGTACCCACTGCATAAAAATGGAGAGTTGTCAACACCTGCAAATAAACAGGAAGTTGATCAATCCTCTGTGTGTCCCTCTTCATTTCGGCTTCCAGCATATTGGTGACGGTTTCTTTTGACAGTCGATACTGATCTCGAGATGGCCCATCCTTGTACGATTTCGATGGATTTTTAGCATCACGTAGCCCACAATGTCTTGGGAAAGGTAGCTGTATGCAGAAGAGTTTAATATTATTTTTAATTCTTTTATTTTGTGATCTTTATAATCATTCCAAACTGTACATGTGCATGTAGATTTGATCTGCCAACATAATTCCTGCAATCTTAATTTACTTCCTGAGATTAACAAAAACTACATTCAAGCCATTTCATTCCTTAAGTCTAAATATTTCATGTTCAATATCTTAACAAATCATTTCAATAATACTTTTAAACAGATCAAAACAATGTAAATCAAATTAATAATCATACCTCTTAGTAATTTAAGGCTGTGAAGAAGATGGAGATAATCCATAGAGACCTACACTGTATGGTACCTCTGTGCCGATGTAATTCTGTGAAACAATGGTCAAATTAAAAAATAATAATTTTTCATTTAAAAAAAATATTTATTGGTTCATCACTTTTTAAATGCAAATCTCACAGTGAACACGGTGAATGATAAATAAAAAAAACGTAACATTTTTTTTTGAAACTTTGAATATGCGTTTCAAAATTAGGCCACTAGGCCTAGGCCTAACGACTTAACTTAAATCTGTTTTTTTTTGTGGGGGGGGGGCTCTATTTTCTCTATTTGCAAGTGAAAAGATTTTAGACCAAACTTTGAGTAATCAACTCTTTAATATTCCTACAGCCTCAAAAATTGGCCTGTGCCGAAAGCAAAAAGGTAGGTCTCGATCTACAAATGTATATTTTGAATTGCAATTTAGACTTTTTAGTACGAAGTTTAGTCAAGGCAAATTCACAATCAAATTGAAAAAAAAAATTCTTTCTGAGTTTCTCCTCTTAAAATGCACCAAATATAACAAAAATAGTATAAAAATTACATAGATTTAGATATTTCATTTTTATCTTCACATTCAAAAATTAAGATATAGATGGCATAATAATATAAACATCCTTGTGAAGCTCATAAAACAAAAAGCGGCTGAGCACCTTCAATTCGTGCAACAACACAGCGTCAAAATATCCCAACACTTAAATGCACGGATGGGACTGTGGCAATACACATGCGACGATAAAGTGCATCGTCTGGACTTGTCAATACCAAAACCTCTTTCGCAATCATGAAAAACAACACTACAAATTTCATATAACTGCATAAAACGTATCAATATATTCCAGTGAAGCAAAGCGGGAATTTATTTTACGAATTCAAAGAAGAATACTTACGAATTTCTAATCAAGAAGACCGCTCGACAGGTCCAGGACCGCAAGAAAAGTTTTCTTCGCTTCAGCGATTTTTCACAAACTCCTCAAGTGCGCATGCTCGTAAAATTAAACCATGGTTTAAACCACATCTAAGAGCAGACTAAAAAATATGACGTTTCATGACGTTTTATGACGCATTTAAACCCCCTAAACCTCTTTCGTGAAACGTAAATGAAAAACCCAGCTCGGGGTTTAAACCAGGAGGGGGTTTAAACCACCAAAAACCAGGACCTAGGTTTTTCGTGAATTCGGGCCAATAGATTTTGATTTTCTGTCAATGACATCCTTGCATGCTGCTCACTTATGTTGTGTAATTTGTACAGAAATTAAAAAAAAAAAACATTCTCCATAAACAAAATTAAATGGCAGTGTTCCAGCATTCATACATCCAATATTTATGTGAACATCCAAATTCATGCTTTAAATCTAACCTGATATTAGGGTGAATTTTACCTTTCTTTAAAGAATAGTGCAATGCATCAACCACCCATATTGACATATTGAGAATGGTTTAATCCAATACCAACCCATATTGAGAATGGCCGAACTTATCGACCAACCCGAGATAGAAAATAGAAATTTCTTACCCCTTCATCTTCTTCACTCTGTTGGAACATAATCTCATATTCTGAAGGAGGTTTACGACGTGTGTATGCTTCAAGGTAGTTGAGAAGTTGCAGACCCTACGTTTTAAAAAAAAATCAACCAAGGACAATGTCATATTCTTGATGTGGAATTATAGGAGTGTGTGACTGTGTCTTACGGTATGAGATAGCTAACGAGTTGCAGACACTGAACTTGAGATCTTCCCTTCCAGAGATGTGAAAATTGGGCGTTCTTTTTTTTGTGATACACCCTGTACATACCATCTACATAGACACTCTCAGAAGAATGAGTCTCATCTGTTGCATCTACAGAACTTTTGTTTTCCGTTTTAAGATATGATTTTTTTTATGAAACACTCTGTACACAACACCAAAGCAAAAGGTGTCTAATCTGTTACATCTACAGAAATATCGATTTCAGTTTAAGACTCAAAAAAGAGCGGCCCTCATGTAACCTCTAACTATGATTACAATACAAATTCAGGTCTTCACTTAAGGAACAAACTTTCCTGGCAAACGATTGATGATCACCGTGATTACTTCTTATCAACCCTAATGTACCAATGTGTTCACGGTCTTGCCCCATCCAGATTATGCAATGAAATAGAAATGTACTTCGACAGGCATGGATTGAACACTTGTAATGCTAACTCCCTTAATGTTGTACCACCAAAACCTAATATTAAACTCTTTTGTCAATCTTTTAAATATGCAGGTGCCAAAGTATGAAATAAATTACCTACAAATTTCCAAAATGCTCAATTCTTAGATGTATTTAAGTCTCTATACAAAAAATCTAAATCTAATATGTCATAATAATCCCATCCCTGAACTTATATATTTTCAGTAATTTACATTACAATTTTATTCTGTCTATCATTATTCACAACTTTCAGCCCCTACTTTTTTGCAATTGTTTATATACTGTAGTTGATAAGATTATAGGTATACCTACCCTTCTTTCATGTAGGCCTATCTATTTTTTTACCATTAATAATAAGGTGATCAATAACGTTTCCATGTTTTTGTATTACGCTGATATTTTATGTCTTACCCTTTTCGATTTATGCCTATTGTTTATATGCCTATTATTGTCATTACCATTTTATCATGTTTTTATACACCAGGACCAAGATGCAAAACAGTATTTTTATTTCTGTTTAAATAAATAAATAAATAAATGAGTGAATAAATAAATAAAGAAGATATAATTTTTTTTCCTTAGACATTCTGTACATACCACCTCAGTAGAATGTGTCTGATCTGCTATATCTGAAGTACTGTCATTGATGATACCAAGAACTAGACGTAGCATCTCATAATCATAGCAGTCAATCTGTCAAAACAAGGAGGCCATTATTCTGAAGAGGGGTTTAACTTAAACTCAGGTTTAAAGTTGTGGTTTAAGTATGGATAGCCAATTGTTTCATAAATCACTAACGGTAGAGATAAATGTATCATATTTCAGCTCATTTAGCTCTCAAAATAATTCATTACAGTCTAGGAAGTATGAATAGATGATTGTCTTCACCATCGATGAATCAGGGATGAGCACAGTAAACATAAGAAGCATACAACTTAATAGAAATGTTGACACTTTTGGCTTCTCATAATTTTAGCACAGAGTTAGACCATGGTCTAAGTTAAACCCAACTTCAGAATACGGGCTGGAGTGTTTAAAATCATTGGAGAAACAAGGAGAAAGGCCAAGAAAATGTTCGTGAGGTAATAAAAATCCTTTATTTCCAATGGTAGTAGACAAACAAGGCTGCGAGGATAATATCATATTTTTTTTCTAATCAGGGAGAAACCTCTGTTTGAGTTACAATGGGACCAAACGCTCCAAACAGCATCTGAGTAGGAAGCCAGTGCTCATCCCATGTTACATAACATGCAGACATTCCAATGTTTCATACTGTAAAAGAATGATTTTGCTAACCAGAACACAGATCATATGAGAAGTAGCACATCAATGATGTGGAGCTAATCCGGCATCTCGCAACACAATTAAACACAATTTTAATTTCAGCCCAGTTGACACTGTAGTGAATTATATTGGTGACATAAATTGAGGATATAGAATTGAAATTGATGAAGAAATGACAGAAGCATTTTTTGTAGTCTATGAATACATTGCATATGAATTAAGTATTAATTATTATCTAGTCAAAATTTCTTAACTCTTTTTTAGAACCTTGGCGAACCTAATGTAGCTCTCAGATGGAACAAAAATAACCAAAATCAATCAACAAATAAGTAAGCAATTTTTGTGAGTTTTGAAAATATATGAATAAATAGCAGATTCAATAAGTTTCAAAATTCTATGTTTAAATTTTGTATCACCACCTTGAGCTATCATATAAAGCAAACAAAACTGAAATTGATCAACAAATGAAGAAAAAAAACATTTTTTGTGATTTATGAATAAATTTTGCATAAATTAGAATAAATAATTTTCCAGACAAAATTTCAAAATTTTGTGTACAAGTTTGGTGAACCTCATGCAGCTCTACCAGATGGAAGAAAAAAAACCAAAATCTGTCAACAAATAAAGAAGAAGAGGAATTTTCTGTGATTTATGAACACATTTTGCATAAATTAGCATAAATAATTTTCTGTTGAAAACTTTCAAAATTCTGTGTAGAAGTTTGTTGGGCCTCATGAAGTCTACCAGATGGAAGCAAAAAATCAAAATTGGTCAACAAATAAAGAAGTAGCATTTTTTGTGAATTTTGAAAAATGTGCATAAATTAGCATATTTAATAAATTTCAAAATTCTGTGTAGAAGTTTTGAATGCCTCACCTAGTGCTATCATATAAAGCAAACAGAATTGAAATCGGACTTGAAATGGCGAAGTAGTAGCATTTTGAAATTGTGGACGGACGCCACGGCATAAGCTCATCTTGCCCTTCGGGCCGGATGAGCTAAAAACACTAATGAGATGGACTCTCAACTGCACACAGTCAAAATACCAAATCAAGATAATATCACACATTGCATAAAAAAAATTAATATGACTACTGTGACCTTTGACCTCATGATCACAAAATCTTCTCAGATCATACCTGGACAAAGTCTAAAAATAATTGCTTGTATAGTTATCACAACGATAAACGAGACAGATGGGCAACTCAAAAACGTAATGCATCTGGAAACAATCACGTATAGTGAAGGATGCATTAAGATATGAATATTGTACAACAACAACAAGGGCTAGATATTGTCAAAATGTTTAGTTTTTCCTTCATATTCATGGTTTGGGGTTGTGGGTTTTGAGCATATTCACCTTATCGACATTTGCCTTCAGCATCTGATAGAGGGCAGTCTTCTTTTTTATCATAGAAACTGCCGACAGGATTACTTTCTTGTCCAGGGAAGTTTTGCTGTTGCCATGGTGATCCTTTTCACAATCGCTAGGCAACAGCAGCAGGCGTACATACATCATAAGAGGTTCCTGCTCATCTAACTTGAAATCCCTGGATGAATAAAATATATTATAGTAAAACAGATATATAACAATGTAGTTAAACATATATATCTGAAATGGTTATAGTGGCAGAAGCAGTGGCAACAGAGGCAGTAATGGTATTAGTAGAAGCAGCAATGGTAGTAACAGCAATAGCAGTGTTTGCAGTAGTAGTACAAGAGTAGCTTGGCAGCAGTAGTAATAGTAATACAGTCCGACCTCTCTTATCCAGACACGTTGGGACCAGCACAATCCGGATAAGGGATTTATCCGGATCTGGGAGACCCAAAATTAAATACACGCAGCTGTACTGCCGGCTGCCTCCAATCCCCAGGTCATCGGCGGTAGCTAGACTATTGTAGTGGGCGTACGGTAAAGACAATATTCACTGCAGAGTCAGTGCAAATTATAGGCAGTGTTTTTACAGAAATGAAACCGATCGATGGCCAAAACTCTTGGATAATTTACCTGCTAAAATGACTGAGGTATACATCGAGCATACCTTGAAAGAAAGAGAATGACTCGATGAAACTAAATTTTGAAATTAGGTCATCGTGGCGGGTATCGCAGCTTAAAAAAAAGAAAAAGAAATATTAGTATTCAAAGAAGTCATATGGCAGTCATAGCAGAAGCACAGTGGCAGCAGTTGTTAACAGCAATAGTTGAAAATTTTTAGTTACATTTGTAATCATATTAGTCATAGACACTGTATGTACAATTGTTGTTTCGTTGCAGTAGCAGTGGTAGCAATGTAGGAGTATTGGGGAATGAGAATTGAGATTAACTCACCTGCAGTACTCGGTAATGAGTTCTAGACTCGTTTCTGGATGAGTGATTAGCTGAGGTAACAACTGTCGTTTTTTCTCCATGTTGTTGAACGCATCTTTGAATGACACCTGTTAAGATGATCAAACCATGGCGATATTGCACAGAATGATGGAACAGGTATCACAGAACGGTAATTACCAAGAAAGATTTTTATTCTTAAAGGTCAAGTCCACCCCATAACAATGTTGATTTGAATTAACAGAGAAAAATCAAACAAGCATAATGCTAAAAACCTCATTAAAATTGGAAGTAAAATAGAAAAGTTATGAAATTTTGAAGTTTCACTTATTTTTCACAAAACAGTGATATGCACAACTAGGTGGGTCAGTCGATGATTTCCATCACTCACTATATCTTTTGTTTTTTATCGTTTGAATTGTACAATATTTCATTTTTTTATAGATTTGACAATAAGGAGCAACTTGACTGAAACATGTAGTATTAAACAATGCTAATGCCACATGTTCAGGTAGATTAATCATTGTATCACTTGCCAATGGGGAGAAAATTAGAATATTTCATATTTGACATAGTAAAATACAAAAGAAATAGTGAGTGGATGACGTCAGAGCCTCCTCATTTGCATACCAGCCAGGATGTGAATATAACTGTTTTGTGAAATTAAGCGAAACTTTAAAATGTCATAACTTTCTTATTTTACATCCGATTTTGATGAAATTTTCAGTGTTATGCTTGTTGGATTTTTCTCTTTTTATTCAAATCAACTTTTTGTTGGGGTGGACTTGTCCTTTAAACACTTTCTGGGTCATGTGACATAAAAGATACAACAAATTGTATAATCTAATGTTACTGTAATTCAGTTGCCATCCGGGTACAAAAAAAGTTACCATCATTTGTGAATATTGAGTGTAAATCTCTTTATGTTACACCCCCTGGGCCCTGTTGCAAAAAAGTTAGTGTATTAAATAGTAACTCCACTATCCAATGGTAATTACCATGGTAACAATTAAGCCTGGGAGTAAACATCGATTGATCAAATAGTTCGAATGGCTTGCCGCCAATCGCTAATCGATTAGCGAAATTTACACTAATCGAAAATTCGGCAGACCCCGATTAGACACTTGGGATAACAAAAATACTCAAGTAATAGTAACAAAATGACAACAATTGCTTTTGATTACTTGATACAGGTTTAAAAATGATGTTACCGATGTAATTTGTCAAAAATGAACAATGACTGAATCACATTCACTGTTAAACACCAACCTGAAAGAGGTCCGAAAATGTTAATCCCACCCGGGCTCGCATGCCCCCCTTAATACACAATGTATTTTGTATGCATAAGTGGAAATAGTTGCATGTCTTTGTGCTTAAAACATAAAGTACACACACAACTACATGTAGCTGACTTGAGCCGATATGTGATTGGACGATCGATGGCCAATGAAACTTTTGGGAGACAAAGAACAAGCCACGTGAGGTTGTGACTTCATAAACAAATTGACCCCTCCCCATCTCTGTGTGTGGGTGTGAGAAAGACAGCAGTGGAAGCAATAATTTTTTTCATGTTTCAAAACAATGCAATCTCTTTTTACCCACAGCCCCTCCCCCACTCACACAATCAAAACAACATTCAAACACGCAGCATCACCTAATTATAGATGTCGCTAGTCTCCCAAAATAGACCCAGTTATAGGTTCAAATGATAAAAAATTGTAATTTTGAGAGGTACTTCAACTGAAAAACATTTTGCAGAATATTTTTAACATCGTGGGCAGTGCCACAGGGGGGAGTTAGGGCATGGTGTGGGCAATTGATGAACATTTTCAATAAGTAAAAGGTACCACATGCGTGTCTGTCTCAAAGAATACTTCATGATTGAGTTGTTTACAGAGACGTAACTTGGACCTAAGACTAGGCTGATCCTGATTCATTCATATGCAAGGGTGTTGCACTTGGAGGATGCATAATACAAGTATTGATTTAGGAAAGATTTTTCGATGGAACAATAAAGTGAAAGTGTTAGACTTTCATCTCATTTCATATAGTTTCTTTTGAAACAGAACTCAAAGAGAAGGGGCTTACTTTCATTCATGAGGATCATATAATATCAACTCTCAATTTGTTATTGCAACCCTTTTTGGGAGGTCTTCATAATTAGGTTTTTTTCAGGAAAATAATCGAATGGTAAAATTGACATTTGTCCCAGGCCTAGTAACAATACTCAACAGCCAATCAGAATCAAGGATTTCAATAAAGTCACTGTGGATAGCAAAGTTACAATGGGACCCTTGTCTTCTGTATTTCTTTGGTCATAAAACAATCACAGTTTAAACCCCAAGTTCATTTCTGGAGGAAAATACAATAACAAATGAAGATCACATACTGGTTAAGGCTTACACATACTGTATGTGGTATGACAAAGTACAGCAACGCTTTGTGGATGAAGAAAATAGGATCTTACTCATAAAACATGCAGACACAGAAGGTATTTGGGGGAAATGATTGACCAATAACGTTTAAAAACGTTGGATCAAAGAGGTATTGTCTGTTTAAATCAGGACATTTGAAACACACCTTAATTTCAAGGAAGCTAACCCCCATGATGCATTTAGAACCAGCAGAGGGAAACGTTTGGTGAAAACAAGCACAATTTCCTTCAATCGTACCAACTCCTTAATATCTTAATACTATTTGTCAAAACTAATTCACGGGCCAATTCCAAATTATGGAAACTGTCACTGACATTTCTTACCTTGATTTTAAGAAGTCTATCTCCCCACAATGCACTTGTTGCCAGGTCTTGGAATACCACTTGAACCTTAAGATCTTGATTCATCTTGGCCATCTCATATCCAACTTGAGCTATTGCCTAACAAAAAATTTAATTAGGCTTATTATTTCACAAGAAATTTGATTATTTCAGAAGTTTAGATGCAAATTGGTGACCACCTTAACAATAACATGGCCAAGTAGCCACAACATTGCTCTAGATGATACAACTGAAGGCAGTTGTTAAAACAAAAAATACAATATAAACAAATATATTCACAAGAAGGCACTCACTGAATGATAGACTATTAAAATTAAAGAATAGTATCCCAGAATGGAGAAATTGTTCAACTGAATTGGTGAGCCAAAGATCAGTGTTCCACAGAGAAACAAAGTAAAAAATTATCAAGAAAGGCATCCAAGATACATTCATATTTCCCGAAAAGGCTTTACCCTTACCATTGATGCCAAAATTCAAAGCACTTACTAAGATTTTCTTGTAATTTTGACCAGCATTGTAGACAAGTTTTTTGACAAGTTCTTTGGATGGCTGAATGATGAGGTAACAGAGGGCTAAGAAGGTGTCCACTTCTCGGCAACTGAATATCTAGAAGAGGCAAAAAAATCATATCGATGTGCTTCTAGTTGACTGCCACAAAGACTGTTAAACAAAAGTCATGTTAGAGTAAAGGCCCTATCTCACCAACGGAGACATCGCCGCGACAGTCTCCAACTTATCAGTAGCTGCAGTCGCGGAGACGTCTCGGAGACAAAAATGGCTTGCGCTCTCACCAAGGAGACGTCTCGATGGAACGTTTGAAAGATCATACACCTGACTTGGAGCAGGAGGAGGGATATCAGCACGCGTTCAGTCACGTGGTTTCTGAAGTGGGTCAAACAGTGTGAAGAAGTGTCGCGGAGACGTCTCCGCAATGTATTATAATTTTTTTTGGTCTCCAGCAGGTCTTCGCGATGTCTCTGAGAAGTCTCTGAGACATCGCGGAGACATCGCGGAGACATCGCGGCGACGTCTCAGCAGTCGCATATATCATTAGTCTCCGAGACGACGCAGCAACTGATGGAGACTTCTCGGAGACGTCGCGGAGACTAGAAACAGTCTCCAAAAATATTAAACATGTTTAATCTTCTTGCGACTCCTCGGAGACTCTGTAATTTTCATGAGACGTCTCAGCAACTAGCAAAATTTGTAGTCGCGAACTAGTTTCAAGCCCAGTGAGATACCCCCTTATGGAGCAATAGTTAGGAGATGAAATCTTGAGAGTCGAAGGTAGGTCTAACTTTCACAGGTGCACAAGCATTGACTTGAGTAAGGAAATTGATAAGAATTCCATGGTTTTCCAGATTTCTGAGCAATTTCAAAGCTTGTTTGTGCTCTTACTTCCGATATGTATTCATGACCAAAGTTGATCTTTTAATCTTTCTTTTGTTGTCACAAGAACAGGACAAACAGTTGCACAGAGACAGATGTACGGACAACAAACATAATGCCTCTGGCAAATACCTATGGTAGAAACAGAAATAAAACTGAGAACTAATGAATTAAAAAAAATAATAACTAACACTAAGCATTCCCTCAAAGTGCAATATATGACATCATTTACAAACAATAATCACTGAAGTAATTACTTAGAATACAAGTACAGACAAATTAAAAGAATAAAGGATTTACTGATAAAGAAAGGGTTTAGGTTTTAGGAGTTTCTTAAATAGTTAAGAGGGTCCTTACCTTGTTGAGTAGGATGGATGAGAGGTTACCAATGTTCTGCCTAGCAGCAGTGTCAACCTCAGACAATTCTTTCAACGCTCTCTCAAACGATGCTATGGTAGCCTGAAATAAATCCATTTAAATTGTTAGCAAATGGTATTATTGATCAGGCAATGTAACTCTTATCTTGTGACAACAAGTGAATGATCTTTTAAGAATAGAACTCTTGGGCTCATGACTTGTGAGGTTTTCGGAGGTGGATGTGCTCGCCGGGTGCTTAGACCAATGGTGGAGCATCCCCGTCAAGAGTTTCGGGGGCCAAGGAGGCTCTCGGTACGGTCGCCGACGGGCTGAATCCGCCGACTCCTGATCACGAGGGTTGCTCCAACTCATGAAAGAAAAACGTAACAAGTGGAATGCCTCTGGCCGTCTCACCTGCATCACGCGGTTCAATATAGCAGCAGTGCTGACTTTGAATACTACTCTAACTCGCACAAGATGTTCAGTGATACATGGTTACTCTTATGTCCACTTTTTATGAACTAGACAAATAAACTTACAGAGATATGATGGTTATTCAACAAAAAAACCCAACATGGCCAAAGTTCATTGACCTTAAATGACCTTTGACCTTGATCATGTGACCTGAAACTCGAACAGGATGTTCAGTGATACTTGATTACTCTTATGTACAAGTTTCATGAATCAGATCCATAAACTTTCAAAGTTATGATGGTAATTCAACAGATACACCCAATTCGGCCAAAGTTCATTGACCTTTGACCTTGGTCATGTGACCTGAAACGCTCACAGGATGTTCAGTGATACTTGATTACTCTTATGTCCAAGTTTCATGAATCAGATCCATAAACTTTCAAAGTTATAATGGGAATTCAACAGATATCCCAATTCGGCCAAAGTTCATTGACCCTAAATGACCTTTGACCTTGGTCATGTGACGTGAAACTCATGCAGGATGTTCAGTGATACTTGATTAACCTTATGTCCAAGTTTCATGAACTAGGTCCATATATTTTCTAAGTTATGATGACATTTCAAAAACTTAACCTCAGGTTAAGATTTCGATGTTGATTCCTCCAACATGGTCTAAGTTCATTGACCCTAAATGACCTTTGACCTTGGTCATGTGACATGAAACTCTAATAGGATGTTCAGTAATACTTGATTAACCTTATGGCCAAGTTTTATTAACTAGGTCCATATACTTTCTAAGTTATGACGTCATTTCAAAAACTTAACCTCAGGTTAAGATTTGATGTTGACGCCGCCGCCGTCAGAAAAGCGGCGCCTATAGTCTCACTCTGCTTCGCAGGTGAGACAAAAATACAATTCCAAAGTGCAAGATATTATCACCTTGCCTTGAATAACTTCTGAAAATAGATATGAATAGTCCTTTGAGTAAAAATTTGTCGTTTTTCCGAAGAAAAATCTGTTTTTCTGTAAGAGTGCAACAGGTGCTTTAACCTGCTATTTTGCGAGAAAGCGATAATGAGTGCGCACGTGCAAGGCGGGATCTCAATTAGTCTCCTCTCGAGACAAACAAAATAGAATTATTGCCATAACCAGTGTACTAATCAGTACCATCAATCAATCAATCACTTATAAGCTGAGACATCATAACAGCATCATATTTGCAGTGTTGTCCTCCATTTGCACCCACCTCATCTTGTAGTGGTTGGTTACTGCTGTTCACTGAGAGATGGACAAGAGATGTGGCAAGGAGTTCCATCACATAATGGAAAGCCAGGCAGCACTGGTTATGCTCCTTCAGTTGTTGGCACAGGTACTTGGTAGAACTTGCTACCTGACCGATGTGACCAGACTGGACAGCGCCTTCAATATCACCCTTCTGTTGATCTACAGAACCAGGAAAGAATACAATAAACCATTCAATATTATACACTGCCTGTGAATTATAGGTGGAATATTTTTATGACACATATAGGGATTGCACTTGAATGTTGTTTTGAACACACCATTATCCAGCGTTCCTTTTGTGTATGTGTATTCTTACTCTAATACACAATTGAACTCATACTCGGTCTCGATCTCAATAACTAGGCATGTCTGCTTGGCTTGGAGTTACATTCACAACTAACTTTATTCTCTATACTAAACTACAATATATAATTCACTGTACATAGTTACATAATATTCTGAGGAAGGCAAAGTGATAAGGAAAGTATAAACAGATGGAGTTGAACAAGGGGTTGTTCATGGTGGGGGTAATACAGCATGGTCATTATTTACACAAATGGTCTGGGGTGGAAACATGATGATAGTGAGCTTATGAACCGAGATTGAAACAGAAGTTGAGATAATGAGGCATGAATTAATATCATGATAAAATGACAGAATGAAAGAATGGTTTGATGAAGAATGAAATGTGTTGTATAAACACAAATGTTCCCAAAAGAACAAATATTGGAGATGTACCCCAGATTGACAATGGATGTCCAAACTAGAAATATAGAATGTCAAACAGTAGACCATGGCCCTGTTGCATACAGGTTACTATTATGATAACTTTGCCATCCAATGGTAACTACCATGGCAACGATGATCACCACCCAATCAGAATCAAGGATTCCATGGAAGTTACCATTGGCTAACTGTTTACGATAGAATACGTTATCAAATACTTGTTCAAACCTATAAATCTCTGTCAAGCACACTTCCTTCTTACATTTCTTCACTATTTCAGCAACACAGAACTACATACTCTCTTCGTTCTGCAGATGCTCCTTCCTATGTCATTCCAAAATCCAGAAAACAGGCCAGTTTTTCAACGCCTTTCAATCTCTTGCCCTCGTCATGGGAACAAAATCCTTCCATCTCTTCGAAACCTCTCTTCTCTTGACCTCTTCAAAAACATCTCAAAAAACACACTTATATAACCATAAACCTTAACTTGTCTTATGCCATCAACAGCGCTTTGTATCCTCTGGAAAAAGCGCTATATAAATCCATTTATTATTATTATCATTAAAGTATGAGCCCAGAAGAGTGTTTCATCAACATTTATTTTCTGACAAGATGTCAGGTGACAATTTCCTAGATGTTGATTGACTTAGAAGCACAATTCCTACAGTAACTGTTGGATAAAAAATACTGTGTCAGATAAGACATCTGACAAAGACTTTCTTGAAATGCTCAAATGCGCAAACTCTCAGCGAGGTCTCGGTTTCGTGCCATTCGAGAAGCAGGCTTCTTGAATGGCAAAAGAAAAAACCAGAGGCTTCATTATACAATATTCAAAAGGAGTAAGGTAGACTAACCTTGAACAAAGAGAGGTGATCCAGATACTCTAGCCTGCTGGTACGGCAGAGCATCTCTTGGTCTGACGGTAGGTTGACAAGACAAAGCAAACTCGGCTGCCACAGGAATGATATCCTGAGATGAAAGAACCAACGAATCCTCCTTGAAGAACGTTTCCAATGTGTACTCCTCATAGGGGTCTTTCTTGGTCTCTGCAGCCCCAATCTGAAATACAATCAATGGATAAATATGTGAAAGTCATCAGACTTTGAGTCACAGGTCTTTCAGGATTGGGCAATTTTTGACTTATGAGGATGGGATCTGATCTTGGATGAGGTGTCTATGCAACTGCGCCACATGGTGCCACGCACTTTCAACATTAACTAAAAGCCTGTACGAAGTGAAAGAGACATATAAATAAATATTTTTCATTTTTCTATTTGAAATGAGGTAATAGAGCAAATTTATGCAACAATAAAACAATTTGTTATTAATATACATTTCACTTTAGACTTTATTGTGTGCTTCTATCATCCTTCCTCCACTTTCCATAGGTTTTTAATATGAAAAAGGAGAAAATCAAAAGTTTCTTTATTATTTTATTTTCCATTTCAATTATTATCAAGCAGACAAAATTAAATGGAACATAATCACTATTTCTGTTCATGGGCCTGGTTTCTTTTTTTAATTCTAGGCACGATCCTTAAATGATTTACCACCTCATTTTATTTTCCGTAAGTAATATATATCAACCAAGTCTCTTTATCATGTGGTGTTTTTGGAACACTATCAAATAACTCTTTATGCAAATAATTACCTGTACTGATATACCATAGTCTCCACTTTCACACTGGTCACATAAGTCCTTCAAGGAACGGATCTTGGTACTAAGATCAAAGCAGTCGGCAAGTAATTCTTCAACAGAAAGTATGAAATAATCTTTTATTAGGCTTTGAGAAGAAAAATGTGTTAATTATTAAATTGTATGATTCACATAGAATTAGCAGAGAGGTCACCCAATCTAGTAGATAAAGGAGTGATGAAAGAATGACACTCTTTGTAATATTCAGCCCATGTAAAGCTACTGCCCCCCCCCAAAAAAAAGGAAAAGGAACAACAACAACAGAGAAACTAGATCATATTTTAACAGCTTTCACTTTACTCCCAACAATGTTGATTTACATCCACCGCTAAATAAATCAGAATCTGTACCTGGGTTACAATACGCAGTTGCTACTTGGGCGAGGTTCAAGAGCTGTTTGAAGAGATCACCAGCTGATGAGCCAGTCATGATGTCATGCCCACTGGCAAGCTGAAAGCAGACAGCATGGGAGACTTGATAGAGAGTGTAGGCCACCTCAGGGGAACAATAAGGATCACACAGATCACTGTAGGAGGGTGCAAGGAGATTAGCAAGAGGAGTAAATGAAAATGACTTGATAGAGAGTACATGTATATGCCATCACAGGGGAACAATAAGGATCACACAGATCACTGTAGGAGGGTGCAAGGAGATTAGCGAGAGGAGTAAATGAAAATGACTTGATAGAGAGTACATGTATATGCCACCTCAGGGGAACAATAAGGATCACACAGATCACTGTAGGAGGGTGCAAGGAGATTAGCGAGAGGAGTAAATGAAAATGACTTGATAGAGAGTACATGTATATGCCACCTCAGGGGAACAATAAGGATCACACAGATCACTGTAGGAGGGTGCAAGGAGATTAGCGAGAGGAGTAAATGAAAATGACTTGATAGAGAGTACATGTATATGCCACCTCAGGGGAACAATAAGGATCAAACAGATCACTGTAGGAGGGTGCAAGGAGATTAGCAAGGTAAAGCTAGCAGAAAAATACTGAAAACTTTTCAAAAAGTTTTAATTTAATCTTCTCTTTCTTTAATTGATGTGACTGGCAATCAGTCATATTTGACAATTGTCTCAATTGTTCTGATCACATCATAAAGGTTATTACTTCGAACATAATTCTATGCATTTTTCTTTGTTTTAAAGTGAAAAAGGAATAATTAAATAATGATATATTTTGTCAGTTACATTAATTCTCTTTGCCAAATTGACTTAAAACATCTCCCCTAAAACAAGATACGATCTTGCCAGAGAGTAAATGTACAGTGCGCAAATGAAAATATTTTGGCCATACCTTGGTCATTTGTGCATAGACGAGAGAGGGCTAGTGTACCTCAAAATGCACCATATTTTTGGACCCACCCCCCCCAAAAAAAACCCCTGATCTTGTACTATTGTAGGTGAAAGATCTTAGTAGAACGGTTGTATGAGAAACATGGCCTTCTCACCTGCATATGCTAATAGCTGTGTTGATTTCTCCTGTGTGAGCAGCTTTCAGAGCAATCTCACCTCTCAACTCGTTGGTTGAAACACCAAGGATTTCACCAAGTCTAGGAGAGAAATGTGTCAAAATTGATTAGAAATGCACTTCTCCCCAAAATATAATAAGGCAGGATCAGCACTCTATATGAGCTTCCTAAAGAAAGACGTACATGTGTAGATTAGTTTCTTCCAAAAAAGAATGGGTTCTTTCTTTGAATTTCATTGACTGGAAAGAACTGTCTGTATGGTATCTGTCAGATACAACAGGGGGTGTTTCACAAAGATTTAAGTATGACTTAGGTCGCACTTAAATGTTGACGTGTACATTATAAGCAACGCGCAATCTTATTGATCAATACGCAGTAGTGCGCGTCCTCTTGGCATGATCTGACCAATGCTGTCATGCCTTTTATACTGAGCGCAACAAGACATTTAAGTGTGACTCTAAGTCATATTTGAATCTTTGTGAAACACCCCCAAGGACTTGCAGGAGAAAACGTTCCACAAGTCCTTTATGCTAGGTTCACACCAACGGCGCTTTGATGGCGCTTTAAAGCGGCGTGCAAAGCGGCGGCAAAGCGTAACAAAGCTTAATTAAAGCGTAAAGACCGTAATAGAGCATGAGAAAGCTTTGAGCAATTTGGTACATTCGGCAAGAGCGCCAAATTTTTTTAAACTGTTTAAAAATTTTAGGCGATCTGTCACGGATTGCTTAAAGCGGGAAGAGCGTATTAAAGCTTATCAAAGCGTCACAAAGCTTAACAAAGTCGTAGGAAAGCTTAACAGAGTTTAAGAGAGCTTGGTTCAAAGCGGTGACCCCATTTTGGACGCTCTTTCACCACTTGACACGCTTTGTTAAGATGTCTTAAGATTTGATAAGATCTGGCATCAAGACTTGACACGCTTTCCCACGCTTTCATCAAGGATTGACACGATTTTCCACGCTTTCATCAAGGATTGACACGCTTTGTCAGGCTCTGTCACGCTTTGTTACGAATGGCTAGCTCTCTCACGCTCTCACACGACACACACGCTCTGTCACCATCCCTATTAATACCGACGGGACTCGAGTTCTTATAATTTCAATTGTCCGAGTGAAAGAAGTTCTAAATCTGGTGAACTTTAAATCTACTATAAAGTAAAATATGGGACCCAAGAGAGGTCGAGACACAACCAAGAAGAACCAGAGAAGAGGACGCAGAGACCATGTCGTTGAGATTCAGAGGGCTAGATCTCCAACTCCACCGCAGCCAGAAGAAGACATACTGGTGCCAGAGCAGCCACAGCCTGTCATAGAGTCTGGGGAAGATCAGTCTGTCATAGAGTCAGGGGAAGATCTCCCAGAAATCCCATCAGTTTCAGCAGCCCGCAAAAGGCGTAAGAATAAGCCTTATTATTATGCCCAGCTGAAAGAGGCTCAGAAAGAAGAGTTGATTGATTGGTTAAAACAGAACCCGTGCATCTACTCCAAGAGGCTGTTTGAGTACAAAGACGCACCCCAAAAGGAGAAGCTGTGGGAAGACAAAGCCAAAGCGATGGGTTTGGAGGTGGCAGCCCTAAAAACCTTCTACAAATCAAACAGAACCCAAATGAGCCGCCTGAAGAAGAGTGTTGGGAAGTCTGGTGATGGTACAGATGTTTTAGAGGACCTGTCTGCTACTGATCGATGGATCTGGGAAAACTTCTCATTTCTAAAGGATCACATCGAGACAGTTGAGCGCAGAAACGTCGTCAGCATCCATGGCACAACTGAGAGGGATGCAGGCAGGACAGCACCAACATCCACGTCTACTGGGTCAGCAGCCGCAGTACCACCTACAGCAGCCTCCAACATCCAGTCAAACTTTGGGTCAGAGTCACAGTCTACAGACCCCTCCTCTCGAAGACATTACAAAGAGAGTGCTGACCTCAAACAAACTCTGATGGAGTACATTTCTGGTTCCAAGAAAGTGGGTTCCTCCCCCTTTGCCAGACATATAGACGAGGGACTCGCTGAGCTTCCCAGCGACATCAGACGCACGACACAGATAAAGTTGATGACTGTTCTTCATGAGGGGCAGAAACAGGCTGAAGAGCGCCAGGAGATGCAGCAGCAGGTGCCTAGTACACTGCAGCATACCTTCCGACAGCAGCAGCAACAGGTCGCCCCCTTCCAGCCAAACCCTCCGCCGTACCTTCCCAGCTCCACCAGTAGGCATGACCCCTCCAGATTGATGTCACAGAATCACCAATGGCAGCCTCCACCATCCCAGTGGCCAACCCAGATGACAGGACAACAGACCAGTCTCTGGCGCTCCCAAGACCCTCAGTTCATGAGTTCACAGTTCCCTGCCATGTACTCACAACGGTCGTTGAGATCCCCCGTTCTCATGGACCTGGACACGGGAACAACACGCCCCGTCTCACCCATACCAAGATCATCCACTCCCTTCACTGATACCAGCTCTCAAGGGCATGGTGCTGCTGCTACTGCCGCTGCTGACAAGACTACCGACTCCCTGAATCTGACTGACATTGTAAACAGTGCCATAACCGCTGCAGGTATCTCCACCAGGCCACCATCTCCTCTGAGAACTCCTCCAGGACCGGAAGATGACACCACCAAGAAGTGAATTCAGTAGCATTTTTGAATTGACACGGGAGATTTTTCAATTTTATATGCTGTATTAACTTTTGATAGTTTGATGTTATAATATTTGTCTGTACATTGTATTATGTACATGATGTATGATAAGACAAAGAAGGGTTTTTGTTTGTTACAACGTTTTGGAAAAATTAATAATGTTTGCTTTGAAAGTTGTAAATATGTTATATCAAGTTGGATATATAATTATAATGATTTGGAAACAGTGATTATAATGTTTGCTTTGAAACGTTTAAATGTATCATATTAAAGGTTTGAAACGACTAAATATGTACAATTCAGTGAAATACTTGTTGCAATAGTTTTACCAAAGAAAAAATAAAGCAATGACCGATTATCGAAAGTTGCTGGTAAAAGTTTTCTTTATTATATTGTTAACTTGTACTGCCGAAAATTTGAACATGAAATTATTATTATTTCGGAAGTTACCCACTCATCAGACCCGACAAAAACAGAATGTCGCAATTCAATACGTTTGCCGATATGTTTATGTAATGCAAATTAAAGCACGATCTTTTCTTATTAAAACTTTTCTAAAACAAATTAAGCTATATGCCTACATGTTAAAATAACAATACATGTCATTGAAAACTATTCAATTTAATTATTTTCAAATCAAATTTGTTGCAAAAGCCATTGAAACATACGTAACCATGATTTCAAGTCTTCCTTTAAATAATAAAAATAAAACAAAACAAATAAAAACACAGTGTCCTACAAAAAAAAACACCTGCACACTTCCGGTCCGGAATGCACAACAATAACGATATCATTGGAAAGAGTAGCATTTTAAAAGTAAATGACCAAAACATCACGAAATATGATTTTGTAGTTTTTATTTTATTACACTTTTTGCGAAGGGATGCAAGCAATGAAATCATGTACTTTTGAGAAATTTCCCATAGGCCCTACAGCTAAGGATTCGTTCAGCCTGATTTTTACCGCTTACAGACCTTTCCAAGAAGTATTATAACACAAAAACCACTAAACGTTATTTTGGTATTATTGGATCATTTACTTAATGAAGAGTTGGTCTCTTCAATGAATAAAAAATAATAATAAAAAAAAACGACCGGAAGTGTACCGGAAATTTTTTATGGGACACCCTGTATAAAACACAATAAGGTAGAAAAGGCAATAGAGTAAAACAATAAAAAGAAAAACTCTGTTGAAAACATTGAGTTTTCCACCAAGCTCTTCCCTTTTATTTTTTTATTATATTTATGTTTTTAATTTTGTAATGTCTTATGCTCTATTTCCTTAGTTTTATTTTCTCTGTTAAAATAATGGTTATTCATCTCACATATAAAATTGATTTTCTTACTATTTTTTTGATTTGTAGGAAAATCAATTTGTAATAATTTGTAATAATCAATTAAAAAAGGCGTATTTTCAAGATATCTTATCGCACATAATTATATTAATTTCAAATTATGCAACTTGATTCCTTTAAATTTTCACTCCTGATTCACAATAGTAGTATTATCTAATTTTTCTGTATTTTTATTTTTACAAGCAGATGAAATACATAACACCAATAACATCTTCACAAGAACACATGATACAAAACTTATTTCAAACTTATATTAAAAATAAACAAAGTGTGCATATGGGAAAATGTTCTTATTTCCATAAACAAAAGTCTTTATCTTCATCATCTGCTTCTGACGATATCTGAGCCATTCCTTTCTTAACTCAATCAGGAAGTACCACCCCAGCCATTCTTTGTTGCCAGTCAACAGCACCCACTGGAGAGACGAAGTATTCTCTGAGATGATCTCTCTGATGTCTTGCATCCACAGTGGCGAGGTTACCCCTTGCAGGTGGTTGCGGAACATCTTCCCAGTGAGGTCCATCTCTCCAGCCCCCTGGTGCGAAGTTGTGCTCTTCATCTTCGTGGTCCACCGCATTGGCTGCCAGTGCCACCCTCTTCCTCAGCAGGTTGTGGAGCACCACAGCAGTCTCTACCAAATCTCTGACGTTATCTACCTTCTGTTCCAGTGTTCCCAATAGGCACCGGAACCTGTTGGCCATGATGCCAAAGGCATTCTCCACCACTCTTCTTCCCCTTGAGATCCTGTAGTTGCAGATCCTCTGTTCATCTGTCATTCCTCTTCTACTGTATGGCTTCATCATGTAGCTCTTCAGGGCAAAAGCATCGTCACCCAGGATGAAGTAGGGAATATCAGGCTGATTTTCTCCAGGAAGAGGGCATGGTGGTGGGAGTCCTATGGACCCATCTTCTAGGCATTCGAAGAGCTCAGAGTCTGCGAATATCTGGGAGTCAGACATGTGTCCTTTACCTCCCAGCTCAATCCAGATGAACTTGTAGTCTGCATCTACCAATGCCAGTAGTGGTATAGAGAAGAACCCCTTGTAGTTGTGGTAAAGACTGCCTGTGTTTGCTGGCTTCTTAATGGCTATGTGCTTTCCATCCAAGGCACCAATTGCATGGGGGATATTCCATCTCTGTTCAAACTGCTGGGCAAGGGTGCTCCATGCTTCAGGGGTGGTAGGTATGTTGAAGACCTCATCTTTATACGCCTCTACAATGGCCCTGCACACTCCTGGAATCAGCTCTGATATGGTTGAGATGCCACATCTAAAACCATATGCCAGTGATCTGTAGTTGTCCCCAGTGGCCAGATGTCTCAAGGTGATTGCCAGTTTGAGGCCAGCTGACAAAGGGTGCCTGTAGTTAGTCTTTTGCTTCTGGATGACTGGTGCCACTCTCGCAAGGATCTCATCGAACACTTCAGGGGTCACTCTAGTGAAGTTTGTGAAGGCAACAGGGTCCTCTAACCTCAGCTGTGTGTCCAAGAGGATAGTGTACTGGCCATACTGCTGTCTTCGTTCTTCAGTGAGCCATGGCCTGGTCCAGCAGCACCTGATGAATTGTCTTCTCCCTCCTGCTGGTAGTTCATTCTTCTCTTGTCTTTGCTGTTCTTCCTCTCTCTCCTCTGCCTCGAGGGCTAGGATGTAGTTGTATAGCAGGGAGACAAAGGTCATGTCTACATCATAAGATGGTTCATACTCTGATACATATTGAACTTCCATATCTTGTTCTTCTCGAAAATTTTTTTGCAGTGATTTCGTGTATCTGCTGCATCTTTATATATACTCTGGATCAGAGGCGGGTTGCAATCAGATCTCAAATTTTGTCATTGCGTAACAGTGCTTAACAGAGCCTATCAATGCACAAGTGAGCTTGATAATCGTATCAGAGCATTATTTAAAGCGTGAAAGGCGCATCAAAGCTTATCAAAGAGTAATAAAGCATATCAAAGCGTGATTTAAAGCGTAATAAATCTTGATCAATCGGCATCAAAGCGTGAGAAGCCGTAGCGATTCGGGAAATAATTTGTCGACCAAAGCGGGAACGAACTTCGTTTCAGAGCGTATCAGAGCTTATCAGAGCATATTATATCTGATGAGATCGTGAGATTTTTTTTAAATTAAAAAAAAATGACGCCGAATTGATCGCCGATTTAAAGCGCGGCATTCGCCGTTGGTGTGAACTTAGCATTAGTGAATCAATCCCAATTTTTTTTTTACTGCCAACGGAATCAATTCATCCTTTTAAGAACTCACCTCAAAACTCTGACAAAGTTTCCTGCTTTGAGATCCCTATACTTCCTCTCGACAGCTCCACAATTCTTGCAAAAAAATAAAAATTAAATAACCATGAATAGAGAACTCAAACATGAACATTTCCCACATATTGATAATAATCACATACACAGTTTAAATATTATAGGTTCTCTCATGCTTAAAAAATATTTTATATTAAAAAAATCATAACAGAGCTGCCAACCTGAAAAGGAACATTTCAGTATTTTGGAAGCTGTAAATCAGTATTTCGGTGAGGAAATCAGTATTTTGAGAAATATCATAGGACCACACATACAACTGAAACTTTAGAAATCAGTATTTTAAATGAAACTATGATCAGTATTCTTTTCACTTTTCAGTAGTAAATACTGAAAATCAGTACTACTTGGCAGCTCTGTGATAAACACACTGACATCTTCTCCACAAAAGTTTTTTATTTCTGCAATGATCCACTCTTTACAACACAAAGAAATAATTCACGGATGTTAGTAACTTATTTTTATTTCATATTGGTTGAAACAAAAGAAAGCTAATCCTGTCTAACCTCTTTCTTTCGGATCCCTGTTTGAATCTCCTTGTAGTGATCAACGATAGCTTTCTTGAGGAGTTGAAGTCTGAAAGCGTCATCACGATAGCTACTCAATGGAACAAGAAGGTTGTATTCCAACTGGAAAAGTGCAGTGGGATTCATTTCCAATTAATCATTTCTTATAAATTGACAAGGTATCATCAAACAGTTTTGTGAAGATATAAACAAAAGGCTTGGGATATATAATTACTAGGTTGGAATACCATAATTAAACTGTGTTTGCATTGTTACTTAGTTCAACAGCATATTTTTTTCACTGAAGTCTTATAAGAAAATGTAGATTTGTGAGATAAATTAGGTTAAAAAATATCACAATAACAAAATAAAAACAAAAATCTAAAACATTAAATTTTTCAATCGAAATGTCAGACAAATCTGTCAATAGTATGGTATCACTGTAATCATTTGGTAACTTTGTACAGATTGGATAACGGCAAGTTAATCTTTTTTAACAAGTAACAAAAAAAAACCAAGCCATTCATAGCCTACATTAAAGCATCCTATATTTTTAGGAAATATTACAGTATAAGATAAGGGGTGAAAAGAAATAGACCCAATATTTTGACAACTTTCTTGATATGTTACCTGAAGATAGAGAATACTTTGAAGTTCTTCTTGTCTAAGAAGCTCCTGTGCTGGATCCCCATTGAGCTGAGAGTAGAGATCCGTCTGTAGGAGTCTAATGGCAGCTTGTCCTACCAAAACTCGACAGTCTTTTGCCTGAAAAAAAAAGATATACACAGTAACAAAATAGTCATTCTCTCTGGTCTTAAAATAGACCAGGGGCCTGTTGCAGAAAGAGTTGCGTTTAAACGCAAGTCAAAAAATCAATCGCAAGTCAAAAATGCATGCTGTTGATTGGTTGAAAATCGAGTTGTGCATGATTTTTAGAGTTGCAATTGATTGCAACTCCTTCTGCAACAGGCCCCAGTACCAGTACCGAAGTGATGACATCACAACAAACTTGTTTTTTGCATTCACAGCGCTTTTGATAACATATTTTGGTAGTGCATGATGAAAAATCCCCAATACCAAAATTTTGTGAGAAACGGTCTATGGGGGCCCCGAGACATGACCTCATGAAGACATTGACTTCATAGGGCTAATTATTTATTCATTGGGCCACATCTTGGGGTTTGATGACCGATTCTCAACAAATTTGGGTTGTGTTTTTTTTTTCATGATCTGCCGAAAAAAGGTACAGAAAACATTGAAATGCAAAATAAAAACACAACATCAGCGCTTTGGTATTCCATACAAAACACTAATTTCATATCAATTAAGACAAAGATAATCTACAGCAGCTCATTATAATAACTTTACTTGTATCATTTTAATAAGATTTGACCTCTTCACGTACTGGAACTGGATTAGTCATGATGATCTGAAATCGGCACATGATCCCATTTTTTTTTGTCTATTGCTAAAAGCTTAAGGTAAAATTAGAAGTGCACCTAGGATAGGTTATTTTCTAGAAAGATGGCTCAACAATCATTCACATAACCATTATTCTTGCACCGTTTAGCTTGTTTGCATAATGGCCTACTTGCTATTACTTTAATTTCAATAAAATCATCTGTTCATCACTGAAGGTGTTGAAAGGGTGGTCCATGCTGCTTTCAGATCACAACAGGATCTCAGTCAAACACATCAATGTTGATATTTGATTGTTTTTCTTATTGAAATGATATAGCTTATTTGTTTGTTTGATTATAAAAGAATATTCACCTGTTCATCACAGAAGGTGCCGGCAGGGTTGTCCAGGACGATCTTAGCCCATGATAGGATCCTAGAAAGACACCTCAAGGCTTCTTGGTGTGGCAGTTCAGACAGCAAAGAAAGACATTTTTCAACCTAGCATAATACAAAAAAAATTAGTGTGAACATCACTGTATCAACTTTTGTTTGACTGTCCTGAATACGTACAGTCAACCTGCCCGAAACGTTGAGTCTTCTTTCCTACTCTACAGCTCCATTCACCAACTCAAGCCAGCCTTCTCTCTTCTACTCGAGCCTCTCTCACCTCTTCAACCAAACCAGCCTCCTCAAGCCTTCTACTCAAGCCTCACACCCTGCCTACTACTCAGCTTTTCACTCCTTCTGGTTTACAGTCTTTTAAGAACTACGCTCATTCTGAAAACTTCTCAACCTCCACTTTCTGGCCTTTCCATTTCACTTCTATCTGTATCCGATATCATCTTGGTCCTTCCAGTACTTAACACATGGTGCACTGTAAACCACTTCTGCGACTACAGTTTGTATTTAGACTTGAATTTGTTAACTAGAGAAAGCTAAGATTATTGCATAGCTCTCTTTTCTTTCAGTTTGCTAGTCCTACCCCTCCACAATTTCTGTTTCTAGTCATTGCTGCACATGAAAACAAAACCAGATTAATACACAAGGGTACATGAACTCAAATCTCAAAAATTAGTTTAAATGGGTAGCATAATTAATCATTTTGTATTATGTTTCTCATAATACATATTAAATTATGAAAAATTTGCTCTAATTTTGCAGCTATTGTGGGTAAACAAAATAACACAAAATTTGACAGCTTGACAGGGGAACACCAAGGGTGAATATAACATGTAAGACTACAGCAGACTGATAGGCCCGAATTCACTTTAGGTGGTTTTGAAAACCCACGGTTGAGTCCATGCTTTATGCAGATTTCCTGTATAAATTACGCTTAATTTAGCGCGTATCTGGCGCGTGTATAAAAATTCCAACTCTGATGCGCGCTTTTGTCACAGTGCATCAAATTGACGCCTGTTACCATGGTTAGATATGCTATTTTATTCATGAGTACACTGTTTTTATTCATGAGTCCACTCTTCTAACAGTGGACTCATGAATAAAATTGCCTATCTAACCATGGTAACAGGCATCAATTTGGCGCACTGTGGAAAAGCGCGCATAAGAATTGGACATTTTTTATTCACACGCCAGATGCACACTAAATTAGGTGTAATTTATACAGGAAATCTGCATAAACCATGGACTCAACCGTGGGTTTTCAAAACCACCTTCCTGAATTCGGGCCTTATTGTGTGTTAAACATTGACCATAATTCACATCTAAATTTGTGGATTCTTGATGGAAAGATTCATGACAAGGATGAATGTGAAGAAAATGATACCAAGTACAAAACCAACACAATGAAATGACAGGATCACAAAAAAATATTACAAGCCCTATCACATACCTGGTACACAAAATACATAAAGAGATCAAGAAATGGAGATAAAAAAAAGCCACATACATGAGGTATCTCTCATCAAGTTTACCCAAGCCCAATGAGTGATCTATTATAATTACATAACACATACATATTTTATTCTTACAGAAATAAATAAAATAAATGAAAACAAAATTCAATGTAGGAGACATCCCTCATTCAGCCTACCCAAGCCCAATGAGTGACCCACATCCGTTACAATGTAGGAGGGACGCCTCATTCAGCCTACCCAATCCCAATGAGTGATCCACATCAATGTAGGAGGGACCCCTCATTCAGCCTACCCAAGCCCAATGAGTGATCCACATCCATTACAATGTAGGAAACATCCCTCATTCAGCCTACCCAAGCCCAATGAGTGATCCACATCCATTACAATGTAGGAAACATCCCTCATTCAGCCTACCCAAGCCCAATGAATGATTCACATCCATTACAATGTAGGAGACATCCCTCATTCAGCCTACCCAAGCCCAATGAGTGATTCACATCCATTACAATGTAGGAGACATCCCTCATTCAGCCTACCCAAGCCCAATGAGTCATCCACATCCATTAAATGTAGGAGGGACCCCTTATTCAGCCTACCCAAGCCCAATGAGTGATCCACATCCATTACAATGTAGGAAACATCCCTCATTCAGCCTACCCAAACCCAATGAGTGATCCACATCCATTACAATGTAGGAGACATCCCTCATTCAGCCTACCCAAGCCCAATGAGTGATTCACATCCATTACAATGTAGGAAACATCCCTCATTCAGCCTACCCAAGCCCAATGAGTGATCCACATCCATTACAATGTAGGAAACATCCCTCATTCAGCCTACCCAATCCCAATGAGTGATCCACATCCATTACGATGTAGGAGGGACCCCTTATTCAGCCTACCCAAGCCCAATGTGTGATCCACATCCATTACAATGTAGGAGGGACCCCTCATTCAGCCTACCCAAGCCCAATGAGTGATCCACATCCATTACAATGTAGGAGGGACCCCTCATTCAGCCTACCCAAGCCCAATGAGTGATCCACATCCATTACAAAGTAGGAAACATCCCTCATTCAGCCTACCCAAGCCCAATGTGTGATCCACATCCATTACAATGTAGGAGACATCCCTCATTCAGCCTACCCAAGCCCAATGAGTGATCCACATCCATTACAATGTAGGAGACATCCCTCATTCAGCCTACCCAAGCCCAATGAGTGATCCACATCCATTACAATGTAGGAGGGACCCCTTATTCAGCCTACCCAAGCCCAATGAGTGATCCACATCCATTACAATGTAGGAGGGACCCCTTATTCAGCCTACCCAAGCCCAATGAGTGATCCACATCCATTACAATGTAGGAGGGACCCCTTATTCAGCCTACCCAAGCCCAATGAGTGATCCACATCCATTACAATGTAGGAAACACCCCTCATTCAGCCCACCCAAGCCCAATGAGTGATCCACATCCATTACAATGTAGGAGGGACCCCTTATTCAGCCTACCCAAGCCCAATGAGTGATCCACATCCATTACAATGTAGGAGGGACCCCTCATTCAGCCTACCCAAGCCCAATGAGTGATCCACATCCATTACAATGTAGGAAACATCCCTCATTCAGCCTACCCAAGCCCAATGAGTGATCCACATCCATACAATGTAGGACGGACCCCTAATTCAGCCCACCCAAACCAAGTAAGTGATCCACATCCATTACACTGTGAAAGGCATCTCTCATCAAGCCTCAACAAACCCAAGGAGTGATCCTCATCTATTACAATGTAGTGATTTATAATAATTTATTGATGAGATAATTTGCTGTATCTATCTGTTATCCCAATTCATTTCTTTGTGTTCAAATATAGTACTCAAACTTTTACACCAAGTAACCTCATATGTCAGCTTCCTGTCCATGCGATAAACATGAATCAACCATCCTTCCTCTAACAAGGTGCCAAAGACGAGCTAGGACAATGTTGCTTTACAGGGAGAGGGGTCCGAGGGGGAAGGGACATCGATAGATATATCCAATTATCTTGTATAAGGAGGATTAGATATATCTACTTGATGTTAATGGAAAAAAATCATATTTGATTATAAAATCAAATATGATTTTTTTCCATTAACATCAAGTAGATATATCTAATCCTCCTTAAGGACGATTGTCCTGACTTAGTGTTTACGCAATTGACTAAAAAACATTCAAGCGCATACACCAAAGAAACAATCTAGTCTTTTTTAACAGATTACAAGGGAGAGAAGGAGTCAGAGGTGGTTGACTGATTCTTGGTTAAAAGAAACCAAGAGAATGTGCCAAAGCCGCAAAAAGCACGTGCGTCATGACCAGGCAAGAGGCATAGACCATACGGAATGTTTTCTCTAGACCTGAAATGGTTTAATGGTCAAGTTATACGAAATACATACAGAGGCCCAAGAAGTTGTTTCTCTTGTGCTCATTGGTTTTAAAAACAGTTCAAGATGGAAGGTAGTTAAGGATACACTAGTCATTTTAAGAGATTGATATTAGCAGATCAGGAAAGGTTGGACAAAGGATACCAATGAACCATCAAGGTTGTTTTTAGCTATCACAGTAGTAAAGCCTAGCAAAAGCTCTGAATATGTAGTAAGACGGGGGAATCATCCCGTTCACTATACAAGACTGCAAATGCTAGGAGTCTCAAAGTTTTTACTCTCAGCACTTTAAGGCTTTTCAAGGCCTTTTCTGCCAGGGATGAAGGATCCCTGAAGGGGGCTGGAATGCAAAGTCCAGCCTCAGAAAGAGAGGCTTAGGCTTCCCCTCGGAAAAAGACTTACCTGGAGAAGCCATAGTCTTACCAACATCACGCATCCTAATAAATGAGTTAAGGCTCCGGGTTTCAAAAGAAAACAGGGCTATGAACAAGATAGTATTGGTCATCAGGGAGAACAGATGCCGGTTGAAAAGCGGACAGTGTAATCGCCAGGAGACAGAGGAGATTGAGGAATAGTGTAGTAGGTTTCACGGAACACCATGTATCCTTCTTGGGCAAATGTTGGTCCTGAAAATGACTACCCAAACTCAACGTTTCGTCGACTGTGTTCTTATCGTCTTCAGGAGAATGAACAAAAATTGTAAAAGCAGGCCTTACATACTCTGTCAAGGTGCTATGCACAGTGCCTTGCAGGGTACATGTCTCTGATTGGCTGGGTAAGTCACATGACATCCACATATGCAGACATGACTGACAGCACACAAATTAGGCGCAAAACAGTGGAAACAGGAAATGCCACCAATTATCATTCCCTCCAAAATGGCATGAATGACATAGCCGCCAATCGTGCCCGTATCACTGTAAAGCTCACACCTATGTGAAATAAGTCTTAATTAGCCTCTTTGTCTAGAAAGGTAAGCCAGGTATTGCTAAGTTGGAAGTGCTGTCTTGAGGGACAGTGTTATGCTCCTCAATATCCAACGCTTCTCTGACTCTCCGCAGATGCCAGTAGGGGATACGAGTGACCAATCTACTCTCATCCCAGAGGATCTGGTGATCATGCGTGTGAGCATGATCAATGATTGCAGATTTGTCCCTCTTCTCTCCCCTACCATGGGCCTTGTGTTCCTTAATCCGAGTGTTAAGGGAACAACCCGTCTCAATAATGTAAACCTTACCATATTCACAGTAAATTCGGTAGACTCCAGGGAGGTCCTTGGAGTTGCACTTGTCCTTGTGGGTAATGAGGACAGATTGAAGCTTATTTGAGGAGCTATGACGCAACCTCAAAGTCAGCTTCTCTCAAAATTCTCTGAATCTTGTGAGAGGCTGCACCCAGATATGGATATGACTCTCGCCTTGGGCTGAGCTACAAGACGGTTCTACAAAGGGGGAAGTTTAGTGCAGATCTTATGTGAGGGGTAGTTGCTACAATTCAAAACATATTTGATATGTTCAAGCTCCCCTCTCAGGTAGATCTGGTCACTAACCTCATGGGCTCGATCTGTTCAATCTCATGTATGGAAATTCATCAATGTCAATACTTTTTCTTTAATAAATTTGCACAATGTCCTTTGTAAACTAAGAGAAGCACACTGAATTTTCAATAAAAGCATGAGTGCATTAATATACAGCATATCAAGAAAATATATTTTTCTATCCATCATAACTTTGTAATACTGGGGCCAGGTGGGATAGGGATCTTTGTGTTGTCCTCGTAGTCTTGGTATCAAGAAAGGGAATAGCCTCCTTGGTCTCAATTTCCATGGTAAACTTGATTCACTCGTGTTGAGAGTTCAGATGCTGATAGAAAGTGTGCCTAAATCTCACCTCTTTCAGATGGACAGACACATTCTATAAGCAAACAGAGGAGGCTGCCTTCGGGTCTCCCCTTTCCCCAGTGGTAGCTAACATGTTCAGTAAACATTTCAAGGAGACAGCTCCCCACTCAGCAACACTCAAACTCAAAGGACAACCCTTTTGTGGTTTGGCAACATGGAGCTAAGGATACCAACAATATCTTACAGCACCTGAACTCTCAACATGAGTGTATCAAGTTCACCATGGAAATGGAGAACAATTAAATATCAGGGAACTCTCATGGCTAGCAACTGCTCAACTCAGAAAGGCCAGGTGCCGACCAGACATGTTTGACACTAGAAGGAAGTGATTTGTACCAGGGCAGTGAAAGCAAAGACTATTTAAAGAGTGAAGATCAAATCTCTGAGCATATGAGAAAAGGCCAAGATGACTCTCGCCATCAGGAGGCAAACTCTAAGATGGGATTGCTGCCAGTTGAATGGAAGGGGGGGGGAGTGGCAGCATGCAACGACTGGACAAAAGCAAAAGCATAAAACTTTAAGCAGGGGAAGATTATTTTGGAGAACACAAATAGATCAATTTTGCAAATATTAACACAGTTTGAGAGGGGAGTTAGGTGTATGTCTTATCTCAAAGGCAGCAAAAGCAAAAGAGGAAGAATGGAGATACACGCTGATCAAATGGACAGGAAGACGATACATGTGGGTACTTTGTGCGAAAGTTTGAGTATTATATTCACTGAACTATATAACAGGTAGATCATAAGAGAGGTTTATATCCTTGATGTACTTAAAAACCTTGCTGAATGTACAAGGAGTTGGAGGGTTGGGATATGGATGGAGGATGTACTGGGCAATGAAATGGAAAGTGGGTGAGGGGGCAATTGCAACAAGTTGCAGGTAAATTGACCCATAGCAATAGACCACGTGGAGTTGTACAATGCCTACTTAATAGCTTGTTGTACGCAAGCAAATGGGAGGCCGAATGTCAAACATTTGTACTGTTGCACACATGACGTACCATCTAAAATGTATCGTCCAGAATGTACTGTTGCACGGCTTTAGGAGGTGACGTCACAATACAATTCAATTCATTGTGCTCAGTAAAAAATGAAGGTGAAATAAGCGTATAGCCTGCTGGCTAAATGCGCAATGCTCCCCGAGGTCATGTGCGCTTGTGGAATTTGCTTTTCGCTTTCAATATTTTTGCTCCTTTTTCATAGAAAACTGCAGAGAAAAGTTTTTTTCTTCATATTTTCGCTAAATTCCGAGGCTTTGTACGACACAAAGAGCGAACATTCTTATTCGTGCAATGATGCGAGATTTTGCATGAGGTGAAAAAGAGACTCTATTCAACTCGGCTAACGCCTCATTGAATAGAGCATCTATCTTGCACCTCATGTGAAATCTCGCACCATCACACTCATGCCTATTCGCTTTTTGTATATTAAACCATGTCCTCTAATATCCACAGATATTTCAAATGTGAGTTTTAGTTTTGGGTTTGTTTTTTTTTGGGGGGGGACACTTTGATCATGTATTCGCAAAGTAAGAAAGGTGCCCATGAACAGGTTTTAATTCCATTTTGACAAATGAATACCACCATGAGTGAAACAATAACTGTTTCTGAAGGGCATTCTACTCCATTCATGCACCTTCCATCTATTAGATTCTATTCACCTTCTTTTTACACCCAATGTTTGTAATACCAGCTTGCCTGATTTGAGTGGTGCTATGTCAGGTGTGTGTATCAGATTTTCAGGTCAATGGATTTTAGCTGTTAGTAATAATTACCTTCATTAGCACATGCTCTGACTGTATCATCTATGAAATTGTTTACTTACAGGGGAAAGACAATTTGTACAATTTGGATATATGGTAGTAGATTGTATTGCCAAACACTTTTAATGATATCAATCATATCAAGCATGTTATCATCAATGTTATCTTCAATCATAAAATACACAAATACCTACAAAGAGTTAAGATGTAACTTTTTAATGATATCAGCTTTCTATTGCACTCCCCTTCTCATGTGAAATTTCTTTGTCACTTACAATGGTACATTACCAAATGTGCCTTTTATGTAGAAACTTTGAAAATTCACACAATATCACTGATCAACTATTTTCACCTTATTTCACCACATTGAGAAAAAAAGACTATAACAAGTGGAATGCCTCTGGCAATCTCACCAGCATCACGCGATTCAACATAGCAGCAGTGCTGACTTTGGAAACTACTATAACTCACACAGGATATTCAGTGATACTTGATTACTCTTATGTCCAAGTTTTATGAACTAGACCAACATACTTTCAAAGTTATGATGGTAATTCAACAAATACCCCCAATTTGGCCAAAGTTCATTGACCCTAAATGACCTTTGACCTTGATCATGTGACCTGAAACTTGCACAGGATGTTCAGTGAAACAGTCCTACCTCTCTTATCCGGACACGTTTGGACCAGCACCAATCCAGATCTGGGAGACCCAATATCAAATACACGCAGCTGCGCTGCCGGTTGCCTCCCCAGGCCAACGGCAGTAGCTAAACTATTGTAGTGGGCGTACAGACAGTATTCACTGCAGTATCATTGCAAATTACAGGCATTTTTTTACGGAAATGAAATCGATCGATGGCCATAAAACTCTTGGATGATTTACCTCCTAAAATGACTGAGGTATACATCGAGCATACCTCGAAAGAAAGAGAAAGACTCGATGAAACCAGGTTTTACAATTAGATCATCGCGGCGGGTATCGCAGCTTCGCGATGTCAGCCATTGTTACACTGATTGTAGGCTCAAACACGATAGATGGCGCTGTCCGTATTGAGGCCTAACGTTAGCTAGCGAGACATGTGTTGTTTTTCCCGCGAAGTAAAAAGAGAAACGTAATGAAATGTTTGCGCTGCACCCTGATTTACTGGAAATAATCGTGCCTAAGCTCTTTAGGTGATTGGGTGAGATAATTTCATGAAAATAATTTTTTTGTAGGTTGACTATAATGGGAAATATATGTAATCAAAGTGAGATTACGTATAGGATTGAGTTTAGATTGAACTCTCATTTCCTCACGTACCGTGCTAGATTGAATTAAAAAAAAAAAAAAATCTCGGCAAGTGTGCGTCCGGATAATAGAGAGATCCGGATAAGGGGAGGCTGGATAAGAGAGGTCAGACTGTACTTGCTTACTATTATGTCCAAGTTTCATGAATCAGATCCAAAAACTTTTAAAGTTTTGATTGTAATTCAACAGATACCCCCAAATCGGTCAAAGTTCCTAAAATGATCTTTGACCTTGGTCATGTGACGTGAAACTCATGCAGGATGTTTGATGATACTTGATTACCTAACCTTTTGTCCAAGTTTAATGAACTAGGTCCATATATTTTCTAAGTTATGATGACATTTCAAAAACTTAACCTCAGGTTAATATTTTGATGTTGATTCCCCCAACATGGTGTAAGTTCATTGACTCTAAATGACCTTTGACCTTGGTCATGTGACATGAAACTCTAATAGGATGTTCAGTAATACTTGATTAACCTTATGGCCAAGTTTCACGAACTAAGTTATGATGTCATTTCAAAAACTTAACCTTAGGTTAAGATTTGATGTTGACGCCGCCGCCGTCGGAAAAGCGGTGCTTATAGTCTCACTCTGCTACGCAGGTGAGACAAAAATGTGATTTTGGCCAATTTCATCACATTTAATTTCAAATTCCCTTTGGAAGGATGTTGTAAAGTTTTCGGCATATGAGATCTTGTTCGGCCAGTTGGTTCCTATGTAGTACAACATGTGGAGCGTTGTGGCCTAGTGGACAAGTCTTCTGACTTTGAAACATAAGGTCGTGGGTTCGAATCCCAGCCAAGGCGTAATTTCCTTCAGCAAGAAATGTATCCACATTGTGCTGCACTCGACCCAGGTGAGGTAAATGGGTACCCGGCAGGATTAATTCCTTGAATGTATGAGCGCTGAGAGGCAGCTCGAGCTAAAGCCGGGGTAATAATAATAATAACGCGCCTCGGAATAGAATATTTCTAGATAGATAGATGGCGCTGTATAAATGCCTATTATTATTATTATTATTACTTCTACGTGATGACAACCTACCTGATTGGACTTGATAAGGTACTGAAGCCTGAAGAGGTAAGCATCCATCTCAGTGTGTTGAGTGGACTGGGCTTTGACAACGCGTAAGGCATCCTCTAGAACAGTTGGACCATCTCTGCTTAAGATATTCTTCACAGCAAGCTGAAGGGGAAAACAAGAAACCTCTCTTAATTTTTGTTACATGTACCTCCCTCACCACGATATGTTCATGAAACAAATGTGTGAGATAATCTTGTAACATTTTTGGACGATGCCAAATTTTGCTTTCCCTCAAAGCAAAGCGACACCAAGGAATTTTTTATGGGGACTTTTTATGACTCTTGTATCTCAATCTGAGGGACGTGGGTTCAATTCTAAGCCATTGCATGTTTTCTTCCAGCAAGAGATTTACCCACATTGTGCTGCACTCGACCCAGGTAAGGTGAATGGGTACCCAGTCGGAACAAATTCCTCGAACGCTAGAACACCCAATCAAGGTAACCATGCTCAAGCTGGGGTAACAATAACACCATACTAAGCAGGGCCCACTGGGAGAACAGTTTTCAGAACTAAAGTGGCTACTCTATATTAAATATGACATTATTATTTTATTTTTCTCTATTTACAGGGGTACTAGAGTTGCACAAAACTTGGTTTTACAGATTTCTCATGAAGTCAGTTTTTACTCTTACTACATTAATTTATCTTCAAAAAATAACTCACCTTCATGCTATCTGCATCTCCAAGACTCACTGACCTCAAGTCATACTTCATGAACATATCCCTGAGTTTCATGAAACCATGGTGTTCCTCAAGCTTGGCCACCCTGTCAGAAATAACACATCACAGATTGGAAATTTTAGCGTAAACTCAATCAGAAAACAGACTTTATGCTATCTTATACCCAATATTGCCATTATCTAACTAAAGACAACCCCCAGAACCACTGATAATTGATTGTGATATTTACTCGCTCTTATAGGGCCGAGTCAAATTATTTCCCCTTTTTAAATGACCACTTAAAGCATAATCTTTTTGCAATTTTTCCAAACTGTTTTACTGTCACATTTCACATCTTTACATCCACGAAATTCCAGAAAGTATTTTGATGTAGTTGTACACTAAAATGAGAATTATTCCCTTCTTTCTAGACTCTGAAAGACCAACTTCTAGAAATTTCAGTTGGTGTTGGACAATAATAATAATCCGCTTTTATATAGCGCTTAATCCATCGGAACGACGTGTCTAAGCGCTTTACAGATATATTATTACCCCGGTCATCGGATTCAATCAGTCATTCCCGCACACAATGTGTGCACATCCTCCACTCCCTGGGGAGTATTCCAGTCAGTCGCCTGTGAGGCGCACACAGTACTGGACAAGCTACAATGACTTTCACATCCTACCGGGTACCCATTTAGCACCTGGGTCGAGAGTGGCAAAGTGTGGATTAACGCCTTGCCAAAGGACACCTGTGGCCTGTATCACTAAGCGCTAAGATGCGTCTTAACCATCCGTAAGTCCGGTTATAGGACTTAATGTAAGATGCATCTTAGCGGGAGTTTCACAAAGACCACTAAGACGCGTACCGTACTTAGTACCCATTTAACTAAGTTGCATACAGAGCGTAGCCTACGTCTCGTCTCGACGAGACGTAGGAACTGTTCTTAGTGTAATGTCATGTTTGCTAGTGGCCACAGTGCTTCGACTTCGACCCTTTGGAAGTCCTTGCTTCTTTTTCTAGGCGTTTCCTAAACTTTTTGAGGCAAATGCATATTGTTATTAATTTATTTTTATGAATTGCCCAACATCATGTCATTGCCTGTCTGTACACTACCAAATGTGTTTATAGTAGAGAGGGGGGGGTAATGAGCACTATTTTTTGTACTCAACACCCCCTCCTCCCTTGAGAAAAAACAAAAAGGTAAAATTATGGTTAATCTTTTGTTTTCGTCGAGGTATCAAATACAACTTCCACTGCATACATTTCAATTTCAATATTTTACTTCTATATGTCGTCTTAAGAAAAAGGTATACCTTCCCCATTATCCTCCTACAGTAGTCAAAATTATGTTAAAGTGACAAAATTCCTCCTCCTCCTCCTTTCACTTTTTAGTCGCAGACGATGCAGACGAAAACTTGCGGGAAATTACTACTTTTATCTTCACACATAAAGTCGAAGGTCACGAAATTAGGCTTCGTAGACTCAAAATCCAGACGTTTTATTGTTGAAGACGCGTCGCACACAGGACTTAGTAAAGAACTGTTTAGTGGAACTGACGCACCAACAGGACGTCAGTAAGACCCGTCTTAGTGTATGACGCGTCGCAGCGACACTAAGTCCCGTTACACTAAGTACTGTTTAGTGAAACAGGCCCCAGATCGCGGTGGGATTCGAACACACGACCCACTGTATACAAGGTGAGAGTCAGAACCACTACACCACGGCTCCTCCACATCAACTAACATCAATATGTACAAGAGGGACATGGTCATAATCTTGCAAAACACACAAGTTTCTTGTTTTATAGTCACAATAACTACTCAAAAATAATATATTAAAAAAAATATATCAAATGTGTAGGTCCACTCCCGTGGAACCATAAAAATCTGTTTGACATTTGAGGTAATTATCTCTTCTCTTGCAGAATCTGGGGGGTGTTTCACAAAGATTTAAGTATGACTTAGAGTCGCACTTAAATACAGAGTTGCGTACGGTATGAAAGGTCTGATCGCATTGGTCAGATCGTGTTATGAGGATGCGCACTACTGCGTATCTATCAATACGATCACGCGTTGCATATCATGTACGTGTCGGCATTTAAGTGTGACTTAAGTCATGCTTAAATCTTTGTAAAACACCCCCTTGGTCTGAAATAATACTGCCAAATAGGCATACATGCAACTTATGGAAGGTCAGATTATGAAGGCTTTGTGTATGCAGGAATGGCTTTTTAAACATAAGATCTTGGAGGCATCCCTCAAGATATTAGGAATATATTCAGTTTTCTTACATAGGATGTTTGAGAGACAATCCATACTGGACCAATTGTTCCATTCCTTTGCTCCATGGAACAGGTGCTTTCTGCATCAATGCAAGTATGGCTCCACACTGACTCTACAAATGATAAAGGTTATCACATCCATTTTAAAGGAAATATCATCCTGTATTTCTATCAAAACCATATTCCAAATAAAAATATTGATAGAAATCATTTGTAAGACCTCACTTCAAAAGCACTCTAGCTGTAAAGTAAATGAACAAGAAAAGTTATTATCTTCAATAATTGTTCAATCCTGACCTAATGCCCCAGGGATGTTCAGGCTAATAACAAATTACTTATTCACTCTCCCATAGCTTCCTTGCAGTACATGCATTATGGACAGAATCATCTCCTACCAAGTACCTGTAATTCAGTTCACTTGGGCGTTATTTCAAGTCTGCTGTAATCATTGAAAAGTTGTCATTCACTGGTAATATTAGCGTAATCCTTGGTTTTGATTGGCTGTTACTATGGTAATTATTAGTGAATGACAACTTCCAGTGATGGTAACTTTCATGAAATGGTTCCGAATGATCATTTCAT